>NC_143030.1:44904898-45129898 GCF_057628025.1 Oncorhynchus mykiss | reverse complement strand
ATTTTCTCAGGAACAGGTGGTAGAACCAACAGGGAACCAACATTCATTACTGCAAAGACTCAAAAACCTACAGGCTACTGTAGTGTTAAATATGTATTTTTACCACTGATCTAACACAGTAGTCTTAGATGATAACCACAGGGGAAAAAAATAAAAGCAACAGCATGGAACAAGACCGCAGCAGCAGAATGCCAATGCTGGACATGCATTCATTTTGCCGTATTGAAACACATTTTCAACATCCCACCATTTAAAGCTAAACTCTTCTCTCTCTGGGCTCCACCTTGAATAGAGAAGATTAGCACTGTTAACTCACTTTTATGTCAAAGGAAATCCAAGTGTCAGAGCCATGTGGGTTTCAAAACTAGACCTTTGTCCCTGTCTCTGAACCACAGGTGCCCCTTACAGGGTAGAGGGGAAGAGATGGGAATGTGATGTGAAGGGAGTGCCCGAGGTAGGCGACTCACGATTGCGTTTGCCCCCCTCCTCGTCCCCCTCCTCGTCATTCTCAGGGTCGATATCCTCGGCCTGAGTGATCCAGTCCAGGTAGCCCTTCAGATCCTCCTCCAGCTGCTGCTTCTCTCTCAGCTTCTGGAAGTCTCCACGAGCCTTGGCCTTCTCTCTCTCCTTGGAGAACTCTCTGTGGACAAACACACACGCGCACACACACACACACACACACACACACACACACACACACACACACACACACACACACACACACTTAGAAACATTTTCCCTCCATGTGTGTGGGTGCGTACGTGTATGTGTTAGCAATGCTCGGATATCTTACCCGCTTAACACTCCCAGAACCAGGTTGAGAACAAAGAAGGAACCGAAGATGACCAGACTGACGAAGTAGACCCAGGGTAGCTCAGAACCCATGGCATCGTTCATCTGAAACAACAATATTGACAGTCACAGTTCAGAGGACAATACATACGTCCCTGTATATCAATGATCATTTAGCCCCTAATAGAAGTACAGATTACAGGCCGCCATAAAAACTCACACCTATTAAGTTTGTCGATGGAAACTATTACACCAGTAACTACAGATGATCCCTGGCATCTCTCTTTGCAGTGACTCTCTCTCTCTCTCTAAGACTAGTGTGGGTGCAGGCTTTTGATGTAGCCATAACAGTAACACAGCTCATTTGTTGATGAACACTATACATCTAGTTGTGTTTTTGTTTTGGCTGGAGCAAAAGCCTGCACCCACACAGAAAAGATTGCCCACCACTGCTATAAGGAAGTAATGGATTCGACTTCTGCTTTACTTTACTGCAGCGCGCCAGCGGCAAACTTAACTTTACCTTCAGCTACTTTCCCAGCGTTTGAAAAACATTTTGTTAATTGTTAGAAGATGTCAATTTATACAGTATAAAAGCCAAGTATAAGTGTTAGTGAACAAATGTGATTGTAGATTTATTTCATTCAAGTTCGCTAACGTAAGCTATTAAGCTACTAGCGTCAGAGTTAGCCGCTACTAGCTAGCTATAACCACAGGGTTTTCTGGAACTACCTGTGCAGTTCGTGGGTGCAACAATTCCCGGGAAGAAACTACAGGAGTGGTCAAGACAGGAATGTTTCAACCACAAGCCACAGGCTACGGCAAAATGTTCATGTCCACCGTGGTTTTCTTTTCACAAGATGCTCATGACTGAAGTTGACAAGACACAATGGCTGAGGGCTTTAATCTGAAGAAGCCACCAAACAACTTGTTTGTGTGCGCTCATTCCACTTCCTCAACAAGCAACCCACCATGGAACACCCCTATCCGGATTTGTACCTTGGGTACAACTGAGTGGAATCGTGATCAACAGGCAATTGTAGTTAGTTCATGCATAAGCAAGATGTGGTGATGCAGATTCCTGAACGCGTGTCTGCCTGCCCCTTAGTACGTATTAGTATTTATTAGGATCCTCAATTAGCTGCTGCCTGGGGTTCAAACAGGACTAAAACAATACACCATTAATCAAGTAATACATCATACAAATGTACATTTCTCCATATTTGCACATTTACACTGTCTCCTCGACAGTCTGTGTTCTGCCGTAAGGTGTTTCATCTGAACGTTCCTGTTTCACACACAAGGGAGGTCAACTCGCAGATGGCAAAATGTCAGGATACATGTCGAACGCGCAATCGGGCGCTTGAAGGTGTTCCCAAGATCCTTTCACAAACTATCCCCATCAGTCTGACACCAAAGTACCAACAAAATCCGGAAAAGTCGTGTACTCCACTGGCTGTGATACAAACAGGTGGTGAGAGTCTGGAAGACTACTACTGTAAATATGCTGTTTGGTTCCTCAATTGAAAATGTACATACTTTTTGGTGTCCTCGGATGGGGCCACAGTGTCTCCTGACCCCTCCTGTCTCAGCCTCCAGTATTTATGCTGCAGTAGTTTATGTGTCGGGGGGCTAGGGTCAGTTTGTTATATCTGGAGTACTTCTCCTGTCCTATTCGGTGTCCTGTGTGAATTTAAGTGTGCTCTCTCTAATTCTCTCTTTCTCTCTTTCTTTCTCTCTCTCGGAGGACCTGAGCCCTAGGACCATGCCTCAGGACTACCTGACATGATGACTCCTTGCTGTCCCCAGTCCAACTGGCCGTGCTGCTGCTCCAGTTTCAACTGTTCTGCCTTATTATTATTGGACCATGCTGGTCATTTATGAACATTTGAACATCTTGGCCATGTTCTGTTATAATCTCCACCCGGCACAGCCAGAAGAGGACTGGCCAACCCACATAGCCTGGTTGCTCTCTAGGTTTCTTCCTATTTTTTGGCCTTTCTAGGGAGTTTTTCCTAGCCACCGTGCTTCTACACCTGCATTGCTTGCTGTTTGGGGTTTTAGGCTGGGTTTCTGTACAGCACTTTGAGATATCAGCTGATGTACGAAGGGCTATATAAATTGATTTGATTTGATTTGATGTTCTGATCCTAACTTTTGAAATGTTAATGAATTATTGAATGTGAGAAATGTGATAATGTTACTTCCTACATCTACTTATGTGACATAGTAATAAACAAGTGCAAAAAGATTAAACAGTTTCTTGTTTGTTCTGTAATAAGTTTAATATGACATCAGAACACGCATATTATATTACGGCATAAACATTATAAAATACTGTGGTGTATTATCAGGGCGGATTGAAGACAGAGATTAAATCAAACAATGGAAGGAGATTTCCATGAATTAACCATTTTTAAAACAGATTGTGTCATTTTACCCCATCACACATCTTTGGCATCTAGCTCTTGAGAATGTCCAGATATTTCTGTCATAGCTGCAGTCTGCCCTGAGAAAACTCATCTCCCAAAAAAGGCAGCATATGCCCAAAGCAGAACAGTCAGGGTCATTCTACTTGCTGCCTTGTGAATTTGTTGTCAAACGGCATGTCCAGTATTATCTGTTCTTATGGGGTCCACTGATGAGGTGGTTTTTGTGCAGTACATCCACAACTGAACTTTTAAGTAGTACCACCTTGGCCCATTAGTCTGCATCACAAATTCCCCCTCCTATCTCAGTGACATCTCCTCTTCTCTCATGCCGGGATTGGACAAGTGAGTTGGTCACTGGACACTTCATTTCCAGCAGCTCTGTCGTCTACAATGCCGCCTGGACTGGCTGCCAGCCATGGCTCCTCTGGGCAGACCACCAGACCTCTGTGAGCCACCTCAAACTCCTGAGCCTGCACAAATCCGGGGCCAATGATCTCATTCTCCTTTCCATGTTCGGTGGCCATGTTTCCCCCGGAAGGAAAGTGTTCATGGATGAATTTTGCAGAATTGGTGGTGATGCGCGCAGCAGTGTTGTGTTCATATTTCAGAACATATGGATTCTTTATACATTCAGAATAGTGAAGAAATGCAGGGTAAATAGAGCCACTCTACAAATGATTACTAACCCTAACACAGTGGGGAACAATCTACATCTTCAGAGAAGATTATAATATAATTATTATTATTTTCAAATATGTTTTGTTTTAAAAGAGTTAAAGCTGAAGACAAAAAAGATTCAATCAAATTGTTTCATTGCTGGTCTCCGGGGAGGGCAAATTTTGGAGTGACAGTAGAATTAACCAATCTCATTTTGACTTAGTGGGTGGGACCGTTTTTACAAAAACGTATGGAAACTTCTGCCTTGAACAACAGGTCATTGTTCAATAGCGAGCATTAGTTTTCCCACGGTCTAGCTAGCAAGATTTTGTTGTCGGCTAGTTTGCAACAGGTGTTATCAAAGAGGATGCTGTTGCTAATTTGTTAGCTCCTCCCTTTTCAAAAAGACGGTAAGTTTTAAATTATCATCATCTGGTGAATGGAACTGTGCTTTTTTACTGCAGTGCGCTAGCTGTTAGTCATCTCTTTGAAAAATAACTTGTGTGTGAAACATTGTTGCATTTAAAGTGGAACTGACAGCAGTTTAGCGTCCATGAAATCATATTAAAATACAGTGCCTTGCGAAAGTATTCGGCCCCCTTGAACTTTGCGACCTTTTGCCACATTTCAGGCTTCAAACATAAAGATATAAAACTGTATTTTTTTGTGAAGAATACACAACAAGTGGGACACAATCGTGAAGTGGAACGACATTTATTGGATATTTCAAACTTTTTTAACAAATCAAAAACTGAAAAATTGGGCGTGCAAAATTATTCAGCCCCCTTAAGTTAATACTTTGTAGCGCCACCTTTTGCTGTGATTACAGCTGTAAGTCGCTTGGAGTATGTCTCTCTCAGTTTTGCACATCGAGAGACTGACATTTTTTCCCATTCCTCCTTGCAAAACAGCTCAAGCTCAGTGAGGTTGGATGGAGAGCATTTGTGAACAGCAGTTTTCAGTTCTTTCCACAGATTCTCGATTGGATTTAGGTCTGGACTTTGACTTGGTCATTCTAACACCTGGATATGTTTATTTTTTAACCATTCCATTGTAGATTTTGCTTTATGTTTTAGATCATTGTCTTGTTGGAAGACAAATCTCCGTCCCAGTCTCAGGTCTTTTGCAGACTCCATCAGGTTTTCTTCCAGAATGGTCCTGTATTTGGCTCCATCCATCTTCCCATCAATTTTAACCATCTTCCCTGTCCCTGCTGAAGAAAAGCAGGCCCAAACCATGATGCTAACACCACCATGTTTGACAGTGGGGATGGTGTGTTCAGCTGTGTTGCTTTTACGCCAAACATAACGTTTTGCATTGTTGCCAAAAAGTTCAATTTTGGTTTCATCTGACCAGAGCACCTTCTTCCACATGTTTGGTGTGTCTCCCAGGTGGCTTGTGGCAAACTTTAAACGACACTTTTTATGGATATCTTTAAGAAATTGCTTTTTTCTTGCCACTCTTCCATAAAGGCCAGATTTGTGCAATATACGACTGATTGTTGTCCTATGGACAGAGTCTCCCACCTCAGCTGTAGATCTCTGCAGTTCATCCAGAGTGATCATGGGCCTCTTGGCTGCATCTCTGATCAGTCTTCTCCTTGTATGAGCTGAAAGTTTAGAGGGACGGCCAGGTCTTGGTAGATTTGCAGTGGTCTGATACTCCTTCCATTTCAACATCCTTGGGATGTTTAAAGCTTGGGAAATCTTTTTGTATCCAAATCCGGCTTTAAACTTCTTCACAACAGTATCTCGGACCTGCCTGGTGTGTTCCTTGTTCTTCATGATGCTCTCTGCGCTTTTAACGGACCTCTGAGACTATCACAGTGCAGGTGCATTTATACGGAGACTTGATTACACACAGGTGGATTGTATTTATCATCATTAGTCATTTAGGTCAACATTGGATCATTCAGAGATCCTCACTGAACTTCTGGAGAGAGTTTGCTGCACTGAAAGTAAAGGGGCTGAATAATTTTGCACGACCAATTTTTCAGTTTTTGATTTGTTAAAAAAGTTTGAAATATCCAATAAATGTCGTTCCACTTCATGATTGTGTCCCACTTGTTGTTGTTTCTTCACAAAAAAATACAGTTTTATATCATTATGTTTGAAGCCTGAAATGTGGCAAAAGGTCGCAAAGTTCAAGGGGGGCGAATACTTTCGCAAGGCACTGTATGTTCATATACACCTCCAGGATGAATATGACACAAAAAATTCTGACAAGCGACCACTTAGATATATTTATTTTCACGTTTTCATAAATTCTTAGAAAGTTTGGGAAATGTATAGTCCTATTGATAAAACAACCCGGAAAATGTAGGCTCTCTCTCCCTCAGTTATGCACATCAACAAAATCAACAACTAATGCTAGCCAGAGCAAGATAAGCTAAAAATCTAACAAAGGAACATTAGATAAACCCTCTCAAACTTTTTCAGCTTGTTTGCCGTCAAAATTCCACTGATAAACAATGGGGAATTGTAGCCTCCTCGTCCTTCTGCAGGTTGCCTGCCAATGCATGCTTGTCCCAACCAAGCACCAAAGCTAACTGGCTAAAGTTGGCTAACTAGCTATTTCCAGACAAATGAGACAAATCTAACCATTTTACTCGCCGTAGCAGAGCGTTCTTGACTAACTATTACTTTCTTTGCCTACGATTACTGACACCTGTCATATTCAGCAGGTGTTGTGTGTTCATAAATTCATCAGTTGTTCTGCGCTCTGGCACACTCAGACAAGAGTGCTCTGAAATCAGAGTAGATAGCCAGAGATAATTTGTGAAACTCAAGAGATATGCTAACTGTATAACAGTCATTCAAGTTCTTGCTAGTTAACCAAATTACATCTGTTATCTCTAGCTTTGTATAGCCACCGAAAAACAATATGAGGGAGAAAAGTCAGTCACTCACCAACTTCTCCAATGGCATAACATGACATCCTCCTAGCAGCTAGCTAGCTATCTAGCTAATGTTAGGCTCCGTGTTTTTAGCTTGTTACATACAGTGCATTCGGAAAGTATTCAGATCCCTTGATTTTTTAAAACATTTTGTTACGTTACAGCCTTATTATAAAATGAATAAAAAAAAAAAAAATGTTTTACACACAATACCCCATAATGACAAAGTGAAAACAGATTTTTCCACATTTTTGCAAATGTATAAAATAAAAAAACGGATACCTTATTTACATAAGTATTCAGACCCTTTGCTACGAGACTCAAAATTGAGCTCCGGTGCATCCTGTTTTCATTGATCATCCTTGAGATGTTTCGACAACTTGATTGAAGTCCTCTTGTGGTAAATTCAATTGATTTTATTGACATTATTTGGAAAGGCACACACCTGTCTATATAAGATCCCACAGTTGACTGTGCATGTCAGAGCAAAAACCAAGCCATGAGGTCAAAGGAATTGTCCGTAGAGCTCCGAGACAGGATTGTGTCAAGGCACAGATCTAGGGAAGATTACCAAAAAAATGTCGAAGGTCCCCAAGAACACAGTGGCCTCCGTCATTCTTAAATGGAAGAAGTTTGGAACCACCAAGACTCTATTCCTAGAGCTGGCTGCCTGGCCAAACTGAGCAATCGGGGGAGAAGGGCCTTGGTCAGGGAGTTGATCAAGAACCTGATGGTCACTCTGACAGAGCTCCAGAATTCCTCTGTGGAGATGGGAGAACCTTCCAGAAGGACTCTGCAGCACTCCACCAATCAGGCCTTTATGGTAGAGTGGCCAGACGGAAGACACTCCTCAGTAAAAAGGCACATGACAGTCCACTTGGAGTGAAGGACTCTCAGGCCATGAGAAAAAATATTTTCTAGTCTAATGAAACCAAGATTGAACTCTTTGGCCTGAATGCCAAGCGTCACGTCTGGAGGAGATCTGGCACCATTCCTATGGCGAAGCATGGTTGTGGCAGGATCATGCTGTGTGGATGTTTTTCAGCGGCAGGGACAGGGAGACTAGTCAGGATAGAGGGAAAGATGAACGGAACAAAGTACAGAGAGATCCTTGAAGAAAACCTGCTCCAGAGTACTCAGGATCTCAGACTGGGGCGAAGGTTCACCTTCCAACAGGGCAACAATCCTAAGCACACAGCCAAGAAAACGCAGGAGTGGCTTTTGGACAAGTCTCTGATTGTCATTGAGTGGCCAAGCCAGAGTCCGGACTTGAACCCAATCAAACAACTCTGGAGAGATCTGAACATAGCTGTGCAGTGACACTCCCCATCCAAGCCGGACAGAGCTTAAGAGGATCTGCAGAGAAGAATGGGGCAAACTCCCCAAATAACGGTGTGCCAAGCTTGTCGTGTCATACCCAAGAAGACTTGACGCTGTAATCGCTGCCTAAGGTGCTTCAACAAAGTACTGAGTAAAGGGTCTGATTACTTATGTAAATGTGTCGTATCAATGTTAAATTTGCCCTTGGTAGTTTGATTGTTTTGAAATTCCCAGCCGTAGTTACATTGGTTTGTTTTTGTCCAGAATATTGAGTCATGGAAACTGAAGCAGTGCATCCCGACAGGAGGCAGCAAACAAGGTACCAGGCCAGTTGTGATTTACAACCTGATAGCAATATTTTTTGGACTACCAAGAAATGTATTGGTGAATATATGAATTATGCATTGAACTGTATTCATCTATTCTGCCAACTGCCCTAATGTACGTCATGGAACGTTGAGTCAAATATGACCTATTTTTAAAACTAAAGTTAGTTTTGTAGCATAAACTGGGAGTTTGATATTTTTTACTGATATTATGATTGTCTGTTTGTTTCATTTCTGCAAAGTCGTTAAAGCTCTATCAGTTTCGTCTTGAAACTATAGGTCAATGGTTACTTTGGGGGGGCTAAATGTGAAATGTTTTTTGCAATGGGAAGTAATAGTTGTACATTTCGACTGGGAAATGCTTAATGGTTGTGTTTTTGTATTCTTATGATTGGGACCTACTGGCTTATTATGTCAGAGTTTATGGACTGGTTATCCTTTAACATCATGCTGTGTGTGACTGCTGTCTTTCTTTCAGCTCTATGTAGTGGTGTAGTGATGCCTGGATTAGTGGGTATACTCACATTTAGCCAAAAACGGCCTGCCCAGCAAAGGAAAGGCACCCTGTGTGAAAATTCCTATGTTTTCCTATGTTTTTTTTAATGAGTTTTTAATGAGTACACACACATGTGTCTATGTGTGCATCCCTGCATAACATAAACAAAATAAATAAGAATAATTTTTTACTCAGCTGGTCTCGGCACGAAATGACAAGTCCTCACTGTCCGAGACCTAGTACAAATGTATCCAGCACAGGCACTTTCTTTGGTGTGTGTTGACCTTCACAAACATTTCATAGAAAGCCATGCATTCCCAACATGTTAAAGTGCCATCATGTGCACTGTTTATTTGCGGAAGGTCCCACGAGACTTCCCCTAGGTGTAGTTCAGATGAGTTTGGGAAGTAAATGAGTGAAATGTGTGTCCTGCAACCGAACACACAGGAACAAGGGGGAAATAGATAGCTACCACTAACTAGCTTGTGTGGTATTAATCTCACCTTCCACATCGCTGTGGCGTGGCAGCAGGATTTCCCTTAAACCGCAATGCAGGTGAAACCAGCAGTCAGTACCTCGCCCTCCATGCTAGCTAGCACCCATGCTTGGTGGGACTGGCTCCTCAGACTGGCTCGGCTCGACATAGGCTTTTCGGAAGATCCACTTATCTTCGTCTCCGAAGGACTTTGCCAGAACGGTCCCAACTTTATCGCTGTTTAGATACTGGTAGGCTTCTTAGCTTTTTAAGTTTTTCCATAGCCTGATCATCAACAGCAAGAGAGTCAATGATTTATGCGTATATTTTGGCTCACTTTATGGATGGTCACAGACAGTTTATATCAGTATCCCAGCCAGTGATGAGTCCTTCTGGGTGGGGTACTGTTTGTCCGTCTCTTCTCATAAATTGACTTTGGGAATACTTCCACTTTATACTTTGGGGATCCATCCCAGTCTTAACTTGTATTAGTAGTATTATTGCAGTTGTTGATTCAGTTAACAAAATTAATGCAGAAATATGCTATTGACAGGGTTTCTAGTGGAGCGCGCATATGAATTATGATAATGCACGACCGCGGGGGAAGTTGTATCCATAGTTTCCGCATTTCTCTTCCGTGTTTTAAAAACCTTCGAACATGAGGTGGATAACTGCCAATCTCATCTCCCCATTCCTCCTCCGTGTTCAGTTCCCTCTCAATCCCTTTCATGTCTGTCGAGTGGCTGCATCTCTCTTCCACTCCCAATGTCACCTTCACCCCATTCATGGCTTCAATAGCACGGCATCACCATAGTAACCGGTACATGAACGAGAAGAGAGGACAGTACCGATAGAGAGGGAGGGAGAGTCATTTGGCGGAGAGAGAAAAGGAGTAGAGACGCAGGGGGAGGGATAAGTTAAGAAGAGAGGGAGAGATAAGCGGAGGAAAGAGAAAGGGAGGTAGAGATTGGGCAGAGAGGTAGGGTACAGACACAGGTTAAGGAGAGAGGGAGAAATAGGTGGAAGGTCAGAGAGGGGAGGGGGGAGTATGTTTGTGTACATTATTTCTGCAAGTTGGATTTGAGTGGAGCTCATCCAGTGTTAGCGATGAAGCTAAGCTAACACTGTTGAAACCTCTGTTACTGTAAGTAGAGATAGCTTGCTAGCTGCTAGCTGGGTGTGGTTCATAAAGCAGCCTCACCCAGTACAGAACATCAGTCCAGCCCTCCATGGTGATACACTGGAAAACAGTGAGCATGGCAAACAGGAAGTTGTCAAAGTTGGTGATGCCACCATTGGGCCCGTGCCATCCTTCCCTACACACAGTCCCATTCATCCTGCACTGGCGCCCATGGCCTGACACCGCACACGGAACAGGCTCCTCCTCGGCCAGAATACCTTTAGTGCATATAGAGAAAGGGAGAGAAAGGTAGGATGTAAGGCCGGAAAGTAACTTAGTAAACAATGATGCATCGCATCAGATGCATGATATCAGAGTGTGTTTGCCATATGAGAATATCAAATACATCCTGTGGTGTAAAAAGGCACTGGGACGCACAGAAAAGTGTGGCTTTATGCAGTTTTGCTTGTCTTGTTTACAGATACACATTCTATAGGTATAGTGTACATGTATTCAGTGTTAACACATAATTCTCATAGCACACTAGCTCATCAGAGGCTCTCTCGTTCTCTCTCTCACACACACACACACACACACACCCACACACACACACACACACACACACCCCCGCCATTACACGCCACAGTCCCTAACTCTCTGCTGATGTTGCATATACAGTGCCTTGCAAAAGTATTCACCCCCCTTGGCGTTTTTCCTATTTTGTTGCATTACAACCTGTAATTTAAATTGATTTTTAGTTGGATTTCATGTAATGGACATACACAAAATAGTTCAAATTGGTGAAGTGAAATGAAAAAAATAAATAAAAAAATAAATAAATAAAAAAAACAGACAAGTGGTGTGTGCATATGTATTCACCCCCTTTGATATGAAGCCCCCAAATAAGATCTGATGCAACCAATTACCTTCAGAAGTCACATAATTAGTTAAAAAAGTCCACCTGTGTGCAATCTAAGTGTCACATGATCTGTCACATGATCTCAGTATATACAGTGCCTTGCGAAAGTATTCGGCCCCCTTGAACTTTGCGACCTTTTGCCACATTTCAGGCTTCAAACATAAAGATATAAAACTGTATTTTTTTGTGAAGAATCAACAACAAGTGGGACACAATCATGAAGTGGAACGACATTTATTGGATATTTCAAACTTTTTTAACAAATCAAAAACGGAAAAATTGGGCGTGCAAAATTATTCAGCCCGTTTACTTTCAGTGCAGCAAACTCTCTCCAGAAGTTCAGTGAGGATCTCTGAATGATCCAATGTTGACCTAAATGACTAATGATGATAAATACAATCCACCTGTGTGTAATCAAGTCTCCGTATAAATGCACTTACACTGTGATAGTCTCAGAGGTCCATTAAAAGCGCAGAGAGCATCATGAAGAACAAGGAACACACCAGGCAGGTCCGAGATACTGTTGTGAAGAAGTTTAAAGCCGGATTTGGATACAAAAAGATTTCCCAAGCTTTAAACATCCCAAGGAGCACTGTGCAAGCGATAATATTGAAATGGAAGGAGTATCAGACCACTGCAAATCTACCAAGACCTGGCCGTCCCTCTAAACTTTCAGCTCATACAAGGAGAAGACTGATCAGAGATGCAGCCAAGAGGCCCATGATCACTCTGGATGAACTGCAGAGATCTACAGCTGAGGTGGGAGACTCTGTCCATAGGACAACAATCAGTCGTATATTGCACAAATCTGGCCTTTATGGAAGAGTGGCAAGAAGAAAGCCATTTCTTAAAGATATCCATAAAAAGTGTTGTTTAAAGTTTGCCACAAGCCACCTGGGAGACACACCAAACATGTGGAAGAGTGCTCTGGTCAGATGAAACCAAAATGGAACTTTTTGGCAACAATGCAAAACGTTATGTTTGGCATAAAAGCAACACAGCTGAACACACCATCCCCACTGTCAAACATGGTGGTGGCAGCATCATGGTTTGGGCCTGCTTTTCTTCAGCAGGGACAGGGAAGATGGTTAAAAATGATGGGAAGATGGATGGAGCCAAATACAGGACCATTCTGGAAGAAAACCTGATGGAGTCTGCAAAAGACCTGAGACTGGGACGGAGATTTGTCTTCCAACAAGACAATGATCCAAAACATAAAGCAAAATCTACAATGGAATGGTTCAAAAATAAACATATCCAGGTGTTAGAATGGCCAAGTCAAAGTCCAGACCTGAATCCAATCGAGAATCTGTGGAAAGAACTGAAAACTGCTGTTCACAAATGCTCTCCATCCAACCTCACTGAGCTCGAGCTGTTTTGCAATGAGGAATGGGAAAAAATTTCAGTCTCTCGATGTGCAAAACTGATAGAGACATACCCCAAGCGACTTACAGCTGTAATCGCAGCAAAAGGTGGCGCTACAAAGTATTAACTTAAGGGGGCTGAATAATTTTGCACGCCCAATTTTTCAGTTTTTGATTTGTTAAAAAAGTTTGAAATATCCAATAAATGTCGTTCCACTTCATGATTGTGTCCCACTTGTTGTTGATTCTTCACAAAAAAATACAGTTTTATATCTTTATGTTTGAAGCCTGAAATGTGGCAAAAGGTCGCAAAGTTCAAGGGGGCCGAATACTTTCGCAAGGCACTGTATACATCTGTTCTGAAAGGCCCCAGAGTCCACTAAGCAAGGGGCACTATGAAGACCCAGGAGCTCTCCAAACAGGTCAGGGACAAAGTTGTGGAGAAGTACAGATCAGGGTTGGGTTATAAAAAAAAAAACAGAAACTTTGAACAACCCACGGAGCACCATTAAATCCATGTTTTTTAAATGGAAAGAATATGGCACCATAACAAACCTGCCAAGTGAGGGCCGCCCACCAAAACTCACAGACCAGGCAAGGAGGGCATTAATCAGAGAGGCAACAAAAAGACCAAAGATAACCCTGAAGGAGCTGCAAAGCATAGGACCACTTTAAGCCGTACACTCCACAGAGTTGGGCTTTACGGAAGAGTGGGCAGAAAAATATAAGCAAACATGTTTGGTGTTCACCAAAAGGCATGTGGGAGACTCCCCAAACATATGGAAGAAGGTACTCTAAAATTTAGCTTTTTGGCCATCAAGGAAAATGCTATGTCTGGCGCAAACCCGATACCTCTCATCACCCCGAGAACACCATTCCCACAGTGAAGCATAGTGGTGGCAGCATCATGCTGTGGGGATGTTTTTCATCGGCTGGGACTGGGAAACTGGTCAGAATTAAAGGAATGATGGATGGAGCTAAATACAGGGAAATTCTTGAGGGAAACCTGTTTCAGTCTGCCAGAGATTTGAGACTGGGATGGAGGTTCACTTTCCAGCAGGACAATGACCCTAACCTTACTGCTAAAGCAACACTCAGGTAGTTTAACGGGAAACATTTAAATGTCTTGGAATGGCCTAGTTAAAGCCCAGACCTCAATCCAATTGAGAATATGTGGTATGACTTAAAGATTGCTGTATACCAGCGGAACCCATCCAACTTGAAGGAGCTGGAGCAGCTGGCTCTACAAAGTTTTGACTCTGGGGGGGTGAATAGTTATGCACGCTCAAGTTTTCCGATTTTTTTGTTGTCTTATTTCTTGTTTGTTTCACAATAAAAAAATATTTTGCATCTTCAAAGTGGTAGGCATGTTGTGTAAATCAAATGATACAAACCCCCCAAAAATCAATTTCAATTCCAGGTTGTAAGGCAAGAACATATGAAAAATGATTAGGAGAATGAATACTTTCGCAAGCCATTGTAAATTATAGATCGATAACCTAAGCCTGTCTTTTTATGCAGTACTGACATGCAATCAAAAGCTGGGAAAAGTTTAACTTCAAGTAACGGACCGAGACAGGCCGGTTACAGGACGCAGGCCCTTACCGGTGCCCACCAGGTAGCAGGTGGCGTGCATCTTGCCGATGAAGAGTTCGAGGCCGATGATGGCGTAGATGATGATGACGAAGAGGACGAGCAGAGCGATGTGGAGCAGAGGAACCATGGCTTTAATGATGGAGTTCAACACTACCTGTAAACCTAGAGACATGGAGAGAGAAGGGTCAGACACACACACACACACACACACAAGATGGAAGCAGGGACAGTGTAAAGCTATGAAGACATCCATTTAATATATCCATTGAGTATATTATGAGGAAACTCATTCAGTATTTGTATACGTTATGTCCAGATATATTTCAGCCTGTATAGGCTGCTATATGGGTATCAATAAAACTTGAGATTGAGCTTGAACTAGAATCAGAAACACAGATCAATTACTACATAATGATTCATCTCTAGAGTCTAAATGTATTAAATATTCTGGTGCCATGGCAACTCACTGGGTACTCCTGAGACAAGGCGGAGGGGGCGGAGCACCCGGAATGCTCGGAGGGCCTTGACGTCGAAGCCTCCCGGCTTACCCCCCTGGCCCCCGGCATCGCCCTCTTTGGTTATCACCTCCAGAACTACACTGAACAACCTGCGGAAAGAGGGAGAGAGGAAGAGAGAGGGAGGAAAGAGGGAAGGGGAGAGAGATATCATAGAGATCACAGACAGAGATACAGATGACATCATTGTAAAATACAGCCCTGAGGCTTTCTGAGCTCTCTGGTGACAGAACTCTGATTTATCTTAGTGATCTTTTCTGGGCCATACTGTTGTGTGTGTGTGTGTGTGTTTGAATTGAATAAAAACACATGTAAAATCAACATTGCGCCTACCGCTATGTAATGTGTGTTTTAGACAGACGCTGTATGAGTGTCTGTCTGACGCCTAGTTTGTGTGGCAAACAAACTCCTCAATATAAATATTTGTTTCTGTCAATATTGAGTATATAAAAATATCATAAAAAATTCAATGAACTACCATTACAGAAAGGCACCAAAAATGAGAGGAAAGAATGAGCAGAATGCCCTTCAACAAGCACTCAGACCAGAGGTGACATAGGACATGTTTTTTTTTTCTTTACAGATAACGTATCGTAATTTGAGCCAGTTTCACACAGCACGAAAATAATCCTGCAGCAACAGGAAATGCAAATTATTAGGTGGATTATAATTAATGGACATTTTTGTAGGGGTTGATACATTTTTATTTGGGGCAAATCAAGTCTGACATTTTTAAGTGGAAATCACTCACTTTTAGGAGCCTTTTTAAACCTTGAATAAACAAAGAATGATCAAATTAAGATACAGCATCTGTAAGTCTTTTTATAAGAAGTGGGTTCAATAACCTTTTTGCAACCCTTAAGGATATCTTTTTTTCTTGAGTGCACCTTCAGTGGTCCATACTGGGCTGTAATGATGTACCTTGGCATCAGTAGGAAATGGAATACTCATGTGTGTGTATATGCATGTGTGTGTGTGTGAATTACTCTATGACTCAGTCTTGGGAGAGCCATTGATTTCAACTTAAACAGTGGTGGTACTCACCCCACTATGACAATGACAAAATCCAGCATGTTCCATCCGTTTCTTACGTAGGAGTTCTGGTGCATGACTAAACCATACGCTATGATCTTCAGAAAGGTCTCTATAGTAAAGATGATTAGGAAGGCATATTCTACTGTTTCCTGTGGGGAGGGAGGGAAAGAGAGGGGGGGGGAGAGAGAGAGAGAGAGGGCCATTAAACATGAAGGATGTGAATAATAAATACAACAACAAACACTCTTCAAGAAGAAGAAGTCTGATTGGTTCATTGTGAGCAGGCAGTAATGGTTGAGCCAACAGGGTTAAACTGTGCCCGGGAGATCGTCATTCACCAACACCTGGCCCAGAGCAGGGATTTGATCAATGATGAGGATTCAGTTACAGTGGTGGAGGATGGAATATGCCAGAAACAACAGACAGAGATGTGGGGGAAAGAAAGAATGAAAGTGACAGAGAGAACAGGTTGCTAATCCAGTTAGACAGATAAAAGTTCGGTGAAAACAACATTCATGTCACTCATTGGATGATTGACGATCATAATCTCTATTTTTCCCATCATGCCTGGTGGTGCAGAGCCACACAGACAGACGATTGGAAGGTGACAGGGCGTGAGGTCTGGATTAGTGCGGCGGGAAGGAATAGCCTGAACAAAGCAGCCTGATTTGTGTAATCCTGAGGAGAGCCTCTGAATTACTCAATTCCTCTACTTGGCCTTCATGTTGTTCACACCCGAGAAAAGTTGTTTTGGGTCGACACATTGGCATTCTCTTTTTAAAAACCAACCTGCCGTGGTCTGGGAAAGCATTCGATCTCACCTATAAACAAGCCTGTGGTCAGAATACACCTCTGTATACAAATAATTGTGGGCACAATGCAAAGCAACACTTTTCCCCACCAACAACCCACACCTCAGTGAATTAATCGAAGGAGCACAAAGTCAACATTCGAAAACTGTCATCTCCCGTTTGTTGCGTAATGCAAATGTTACCAGGGTAACAGCATGAGTTTGACTTTTAATACCGATCAGAGAGCATATCCCTGTATCTGGCAGAGATTCCCACATCATTCAAGGCCTCTGCTTTGTGATTTAGCAGCAGGCTTTAAAGAGCCATTAAGCCAGCCAGTCAGCCTCAGCCTCTGTTTCTGGCCTCCGCGTTGATTCAGTACAGTACAGGACGTAATGCAGCCAGACAGACAGCAGACATTTTCACACAGGGATTAGCTAATGTAGTGTAATACAGAGTTAGAACAGCTTGACCTGTTAGGATGCTAACGGTACAACAACGTAGGGACTGTCTAATGTATGGATAGGAAAAGCTGCTTTATAACAAAACAAGCAAGCTTTTGATTCGTGAATGTTTGTTTTCTGGTCACGGTGTCCCCCTCCCAGACTGCAAAAAGCCTTGGCGTGACCCTGGACAACACCCTGTCGTTCTCTGCAAACGTCAACGCAGTGACTCGCTCCTGCAGGTTCATGCTCTACAACATCTGTAAAGTAAGACCCTTAAAGTTCTTCAAGTTCTCCCATGTCACCCTGCACACTCCACTGGCTTCCAGTTAAATCTCTCATCCACTGCAAGACCATGGTGCTTGACTATGGAGCTGCAAGGGGAACTGCCCCTCCCTACCTTCAGGTTGTCCTCAAACCTTACACCCCCAGCACTCCGTTCTGCCACCTCTGCTCTCGTGGCCCTCCCACCCCTGCATGAGGGCAGTTCCCACTCATCCCAGTCCAAGCTCTTCTCTGTCCTAGCACCCCCAATGGTGGAATCAGCTTCCCCCTGAAGCTAGGACAATAGAGTCCCTGCCCGTCTTCCCGGAAACGTCTTAAACCCTACCTCTTCCAAGAGTACCTAAAATGAGAAGCCTAAGTAGCGCTTATAAATAAACGTCCTGCCGCCACACACCCAGTACATAAGTATACAACAGACACAGTCTCCAGTAGTCTGATGGTGGCCCAGCATCTCCACGTGACGACGCTAGCTGCCTCACACTGATAAGAGCCGTGAACGCACACGTTTGAACTGCTTGAATGTGTGTCCCCTTCCTCACTCATCTCCCCTTTGTTTGCTTCGGTCCAAAATGGCCCCTTTTTCTGTTCTGTTCTGTCTCCAGCTGACAAAGTAGACCTGCCCACTTCCTCTTTACAGTAATAATCACGTCTGAATGGAAGCACTTAGCCAAGCTCTGACGCTGTGGCAGCCACGGAGGCCACGTACGCCCCGCTGCTGCCTTTGTGACCTTAAGTCACTGTGGGTGACTAGGAGCGATTTCAGCCAAGTGACAATAGAGACAGAATCCGTGTATTCTGTGGAGGGAGGAGAGGAGCAGCATCTCTCCATTAGACAGCCATTGTGAACAGCCAGCCGACAGATAGAACATCAGCTAATAGAACGTCAGGGAGGGAGTGGAACCGCTAAGAATATGGAACATCCGCTATTAGTGACTAATGGAACAGCTGAAGATGGGAACACAAACACAACAGCCAAAACTGGACCTGTAGCTGATAGAGCTGCATCAAACAGAACAGTTCCAGTGTGAGATCTGTTCCAGGGTGAGAACAGTTCCAGTGTGAGATCTGTTCTGGTTTGAGAACAGTTCTGGTGTGAGATCTGTTCCGGTATGAGAACAGTTCCGGTGTGAGATCTGTTCCGGTGTGAGAACAGTTCCGGTGTGAGAACAGTTCCAGTGTGAGATCTGTTCCGGTGTGAGAACAGTTCCAGTGTGAGATTTGTTCCGGTGTGAGAACAGTTCCGGTGTGAGAACAGTTCCAGTGTGAGATCTGTTCCGGTGTGAGAACAGTTCCGGTGTGAGATCTGTTCCGGTGTGAGAACAGTACCGGTGTGAGAACAGTTCCAGTGTGAGTGTCACGCCCTGATCTGTTTCACCTGTCCTTGTGCTTGTCTCCACCCCCCTCCAGGTGTCGCCCATCTTCCCCACTTATCCCCTGGGTATTTATACCTGTGTTTTCTGTCTGTCAGTGCCAGTTTGTCTTGTTTGTTCAAGTCAACCAGTGTTTTGCCTCAGCTCCTGCTTTTCCCCAGTCTCTCTTTTTCTTGTCCTCCTGGTTTTGACCCTTGCCTGTCCTGACTCTGAACCTGCCTGCCGTCCTGTGCCTTTGACCTTACTCTGGATTATCAACCTCTGCCTGATCTGACCCTGAGCCTACCTGATGTCCTGTACCTTGGCCCCACTACTCTGGACAGCTCCCTGCCTGCCTTGACCTGTCGTTTACCTGCCCCTGTTGTTGCAATAAACATTGTTACTTCAACACAGTCTGCACTTGGGTCTTACCTGAAACCTGATAGTGAGAACAGATCCAGTGTGAGAACAGATCCAGTGTGAGAACATATCCAGAGTGAGAACAGATCAAGTGTGAGAACAGATCCAGTGTGAGAACAGAGCCAGTGTGAGAACAGATCCAGTGTGAGAACAGATCCAGTGTGCGAGAGCCAGAGCCAAGTGATGATGAGGGGGTAACAAGAGGTTCAACTCTTCATCCATTGTTAGTGGAGGAGCTGTTTCCCCTATACAATGTAAAGCACTTTGAACACTTGAGAAAGTGCTAGCTATGTATGTGTATATACTGTAAAATCCAATCCATCATCAATGGGAGGAGTGGAACAGTATCCTAAAATATGTCAGAAACAGGACCCTAGCAGCCACTGTGACTGTCCAAATCACGGGATGAGAGAGGCATGAACCAAACCACTGCCAAAGGAATACTTCAATGACTTTTGCCTTAAGGACTGGTAGACCATAAGCATTAAATCCCCACGTTTGGGTCCAACCCCAAACTGAAGTTGTTGATCCAGTCCACTAATCAAAGTCTCTGTAATGCTTTTGAATAGTCTGAGACTGGCCCTCATCAGTCTTAATACTCAGTAGGCTACGTCCTACTCAGCAAAGAATACATTACACTCACTGTGGGTTGGTATTATGGGTTCTCATAGGGAACAATCTACACTGAGTGTGCAAAGCATTAAGAACACCTGCTCTTCCCATGACATAGACTGACTAGGTGAATCCATGTGAAAGCTATGAACCCTTATTGAGGTCACCTTTTAAATCCACTTCATTCAGTGTAGATGAAGGGGAGGAGACGGGTTAAAGAAGGATTTCTAAGCCCTGAGACAATGGAGACATGGATTGTGTGTGTGTGCCATTCATAAGCTGAATGGGCAAGACCAAATATTTAAGTGCCTTTGAACAGGGTATCGTAGTAGGTGCCAGAAACAGTGGTTTTGTAACTAGAACTGCAACAATTCTGGGTTTTTCCACACTCAACAGTTTCCTGTGTGTATCAAGACTGTTCCGCCACCCAAAGGACATCCAGCCAACTTGACACAACTGTGAGAAGCATTGGAGTCAACATGGGCCAGCAAGACCTTGTATAGTCCATGCCCCGACGAATTGAGGCTGTTCTGAGGGCAAAAAAAAATGTGTTTTGTACACTCAGTGTATATGCATTTAAGTTATGTTTCATTTTGTCTCAATGTAAACATTTTATTTAGTGCCTACAGTAGATGTGAGTGAACATGTAAACATGCAGCACACAAATAATGTTTTTTTTTTTTTTTAGTTAGGTTAAATAGTGCCTGTAGTCTTTATCTGACAGGTGGAGTCCTGAGTGTTGCACCCGTGGGACACGAAGAAGGAACACAGAGCCGACTCTCTCAGTGAACTCTCTCTGAACCCAAACTGCTCTGCTGCATCCAAATAAACCAATCTAAATTAAACCGAGGACTCAAATAAAACATCCAGTCCTTGTCATACAACATCTGAATGATTGATGCTAGAAACGATTTATTTTCTAAAAGAATCCTGCACAACAAACTAATGAAAAGGGACTGTTAATATACTTTCAATGGAGGAGAACAGAGCCATTGGATAAGTGTGTGTGTGTGTGTGTCATCTACACAATTCCACCAGTGTTCTTTATCTCTGTAGTCCTGTTGGCTATCAGTGCAGGGTGTTCTTCTTTTGATATGGAAGGAGAGGGAGCTCTCCTAGCATACAGTCCATACCCCAGTGACCAGAACAGCAGAATGCCGCTTTCCATCAATAAATGGCTTCCATAAGTGTCATTTCTCAAGGACAAGTGAGAGACTGGGGGAGAGTGAGAAAGTATACGTGTAAGTGTGAGAAAGGGACATAGAAAGAGTGAAGACAGACCGATAGTGAGAGAGAGGAAAAAACAGTGAATGGGAGACGGAGGAGAGAGAGAGAGAGACTGGAGGAAGAAGAGCAGCAGTGTGAGACAGTGTGCTCCTCTTTTCACTGTAACCCTGTCTGTCACCCACCCACCCGCAGGCCTGAGCTGCTCAGATCACTCATCATGGTCTAGCCATGTACTCAGAATAATCTACCATCCCATCAAATATATCAATCACTCAACATGGCAAAATGGTGTTGACAGATTTAAACACCCAGACTGATGCTTGTCTGCAGATGGAAAGAGGTGGAGCCCACTACTGGATAATCCTGGAAAGGTATTGGGGTTGGGGTCAGTTGCATTTTCAATTCAATCAATCCATTAAGTGAATTGTTTGAAATTAAAGCTGAATTGACCCCAATCCGGACAGGTAGTCAAAGTATCTGAGGTATCCTCTTTTGAACATTTGGGTTTATGGGCTGGAGGCAGGCAGGGAGAGAGAGGGAGAGGGGGAGAAAGAGTGAGAGAGAGGGATAACACTGACACTGTATATAAATGTGGGACACCAACTACATGGGTGGGCCAATCAAATTGATTGATTTAAGTGAACATAGGGAGATACTGTGGGGGGGGGGGGTCACTGTGTTTTCTGCTCAGTCTGACTCTCAGTTTCTCTCTCTCTCTCTCTCTCTCTCTCTCTCTCTCCCTCTCCCTCTCACTCTCCCTCTCCCTTTCTCTGTGTTTCTGTGTGTTTGGGATCGATTATTTCGCAGGGTTGGGTGGACAGCGTCACACATTACCTGCTAGATGGATCAGCTACTACAGTAACTATGGCCAATAGGCTTCTGGTGATGATAGAATCTCTTATGGGTCATTGTGGACATTTGCTTTGAGGATGATGAATAATGAGAGATAAAGATTACGTGTGTGTGTGTGTGTGCAGTGGCGGCTCTAGCGTGTATGGCTCCCTGGGCGAACCCCCCCTTCAGGCCCCCCCCCCCCCAAAAAAATAAATAAATAACAAAGACAAATAGAAACAAACTGTAGTATATAAATACACATAAAAAGAGAATCGAACTATTACACTATTACCCTATTGCTAAAACACACAAAGAAAACTAAAATTGCACAAATCCTATATCACACAAATACACAAATAGAATAACTCACTTATAAAGAGAGCCTGATTATTACACTATTGCACTTCAAACGAGAAACACACAAACTAAATTGCACAACTGCCATCTGAACCCTGACCTTTCTTGCCTTTCTTGATTCAAAGTCATCAATTACATCGTCATAAGAAATCTGCCCAGCAATTGCATGGTTACTACTGATGACAGCAAGGCCACGAAGGCGTTCCTGTGACATGGTGGACGTCAGGTAGGATTTGATGAGCTTCAGCTTTGAAAAGCTCTTCTCTGCTTCAAATAGGGTCACTGGATGAGTAAGACACATTCTGAGAGCAGTCCACAAATGTGGATACATTTCTAAGAGCTCATTTTTGTGTATAAATATCAGCAACTCAAGCAGGGTCATGGTCTTCGCTGGCAAGTCAGGCAAGTTCTTCAGTTCCTGTGCGAGCTCTCTGCCATCCAAGTCTGAGTGTTCCTTATAGTGCAGTGTCATACTAAGGGCATCACATTGTTCTGTCAGCTCCTCATTTGAGAGACTTTGGAAGGTTGACAGCTCTCCAAACTTCTCTCCCACATTTTCCAATGTTGCAAATCTTTCCTGAAGGGCTTATGTTGCAGCATCAACAACGACATTGAAAAATTTGGACTTTGTGGACCTCAGCCTTTTTTTGTTGTAGAACGGCCCCTACATTCATACCCTCGCAAATATCCTTGGATGACGTTTGTGCAGTCATAAAGCCTGTCGCCCTGTAGTTGCTGAGACCTCTCTCTGTCTTTCTGAGAAGACTGACTGCAAAATCCACATGCATACTGGGAGACTGCATCAGCTTGCTCACCTGTTGTATCTGGCTCCAGATGTCATACCACATGACTGTACAGGTGCTGAAGCAGTATGATCCCACCTCCCCTGACAAGGACTGGGCCTCAATCGTTTTCACATGGTTCACTTTGGTTTGATCCCTCACCTCAATCAGTGCCTCTCTCACCGCTGCTGCCTGATACCTCAGTGGCTCGACACTCTTAACTTCACTCTCCCACCTCGTCTCAGTCCACATCTCCAAAGTGATGTCCACATGTTTTTTCAGGATGGCCTGCCGCTGTGTGGAGGCTGAGAACAAGGTGGACAAGGTGCCAAAGTAACCGGTGGCATCGACAGGACTTTTAGCAGCATCAGCCACAACCAGGTCCAATGTTTGAGCCCCACATGGCACAAATAGAGATCTTGGATTCATTTCCAGGAGTCTGGCTTGGACACCTTTGTTTGGACACGGTTAAGGTGCTCTTTCA
The DNA here is from genome assembly GCF_057628025.1 of Oncorhynchus mykiss. Classification (NCBI taxonomy): domain Eukaryota; kingdom Metazoa; phylum Chordata; class Actinopteri; order Salmoniformes; family Salmonidae; genus Oncorhynchus; species Oncorhynchus mykiss. The sequence goes on along the minus strand of NC_143030.1, from coordinate 45,106,371 downwards.
TGACTGGATCAAATTGTGCCGTCAGTTCAACCTCTTTGAGGAAATGTCCATTTGATGGAGAGTACAGTGTTTCTGTGTGTCCCCTTAGTGACAGATTTCTAATTGCCAGAGACTGCACAATAGCAGTCAGACGTGTCAACACCTCTCTCCATCTTATCCTCTCAGCCTCCATGAGTGCTCATTGCCAGTTCTTTCCATGTTTTCATGCAGTTTGGTGTTCTGGACTAATGTCGTGTGAAGTCAGCAAAGAACTTGCATGTTTCCAGTCTGTCAGTCCTGAGTTTGCTAAATTAATTTTCTTCTTAGAAAAGTGTTGCTTCTTTCAGAACACACCAACCAACTTCTAGGGATTTCTTTCACCAGTCACCAAGGTCTTCCTGAAATACTGGTGGTGGCAACTTCTTCCATCACTCTCATTCCTTGGGAAAACAAATTGAGGAGGTACCTCACTTGGTCCTCTGCAAACTAGTTCTGTCAGTCAGAACTGAAGGCCAGTAAGCAGCAGGATTTGGTGGGGCTCCTGCTACAGTCATTTCTAATGGAGAGCACATGGGCATTAGTTACACACACACACACACACACACACATACACACACACACACACACACACACACACACAGAATCCTGCTGGGGAGAAGCAATCATTTCTGAAGAGGCCTGTGTGACTGAGGAGGTAGATGACTTGCCAAACTATAGCTTTGGCAAGTCGGTTAGTACATCTACTTTGTGCATGACAGAAGTAATTTTTCCAACAATTGTTTACAGACAGATTATTTCACTTATAATTCACTGTATCACAATTCCAATGGGCCAGAAGTTTACATACACTAAGTTGACTGTGCCTTTAAACAGCTTGGACAATTCCTGAAAATTATGTCATGGCTTTAGAAGCTTCTGATAGGCTAACTGACATGATTTTAGTCAATTGGAGGTGTACCTGTGGATGAATTTCAAGGCCTACCTTCAAACTCAGTGCCTCTTCGCCTGACATCATGGGAAAATCAAAAGAAATCAGCCAAGAACTCAGAACAAACTCGTAGACCTCCACAAGTCTGGTTCATCCTTGAGAGCAATTGCCAAACGCCTGAAGGTACCACGTTCATCTGTACGAACAATAGTACGCAAGTATAAACACCATGGGACCACGCAGCCGTCATACCACTCAGGAAGGAGACGCATTATGTCTCCTAGAGATGAACATACTTTGGTGCGAAAAGTGCAAATAGATCTCAGAACAACAGCAAAGGACCTTGTGAAGATGCTGGAGGAAACAGGTTCAAAAGTATCTATATCCACAGTAAAACGAGTCCTATATCGACATAACCTGAAAGGTCGCTCAGCAAGGAAGAAGCCACTGCTCCAAAACCGCCATAAAAAAAAGCTAGACTACGGTTTGCAACTGCACATGGGGACAAAGATCGTCGTTTTTGGAGGAATGTCCTCTGGTCTGATGAAACAAAAATAGAACTGTTTGGCCATAATGACCATCGTTATGTTTGGAGGAAAAAGGGGGAGGCATGCAAGCCGAAGAACACCATCCGAAACGTGAAGCACGGGGGTGGCAGCATCATGTTGTGGGGGTGCTTTGCTGCAGGAGGGGCTGGTGCACTTCACAAAATAGATGGAATCACGAGCAAGGAAAATTATGCGTATGTATTGAAGCAACATCTCAAGTCATCAGTCAGGAAGTTAATGCTTGGTAGCAAATGGGTCTTCCAAATGGACAATGACCCAAGCATACTTCAAAAGTTGTGGCAAAATAGCTTAAGGACAACAAAGTCAAGGTATTGGAGTGGCCATCACAAAGACTAGACCTCAATCCTATAGCAAATGTGTAGGCAGAACTGAAAAAGCATGTGCGAGCAAGGAGGCCTACAAACCTGACTCACGTACACCAGCTCTGTCAGGAGGAATGGGCCAAAATTCCCCCAACTTATTGTGGGAAGCTTGTGGAAGGCTACCCAAAACGTTTGACCCAAGTTAAACAATTTAAAGGCATTGCTACCAAATACTAACTGAGTGTATGTAAACTTCTGACCCACTGGGAATGTGATGAAAGAAATCAAATCTGAATTTTTACTAGGATTAAATGTCAGGAATTGTGAAAACTGAGTTTAAATGTATTTGGTAAAGGTGTATGTAAACTTCTGATTTCAACTGTACATGTCATTATGCACAATTTATCACATTTTGAGAACAGGAACCAAATACCCCCACACAACCTCCTTGGCTAATTCTAGGCATAAGACACCCGAAAAGACTCAATGTATCACAAAAGATAGAAAATATCAGCATAATATAGACGTCTTTTAAGTTAGCCTACAGCATTGGAAATTCCCCTTACTGAGCTCAGGACCTAGTCAATACAATCACAGAAAACCTTAGTTAGGTTGTAATCGTTTTGCTGCAGGCTACACACATTATCATGATGACACTTGGTGAAATTATATCAAATGTTATGTAAGCTAGTTGGACAGAAAACGGAATATTGTCGCCCTATGTGTAATAGCATAGCAAGCAACATAGCAACATAGCAACATAGGCTAGTATAGCAATTATGTTGGTTAGCCTATTTCATTACATGCATAATATCATACTCGTAAAGAGATGACATAGCTTTATCTTTGCACGTTTCTCCTCTTCTTCTTTCCTATTTTTCCTAAACTGGGCACCTGAAGTCTTAGACCTTTTCTTATCCATTTGGCACTGGAGCATCAATACGTTACCCATCCCCCCCAACACTATCAACCAAGAGTCAAGACTAAACCAATTCACCTTGGTGGTGTGTAGACTGGTTTTATATTATTCTTAACCATTTCACACAGACCAGAATGAAAAGAAACAACGTCTGTGAAACTATATATTCACAGTATTATGAAGGAATTGTGGTTTATTTGGTAGCATTTTGTAGTGTCACTGATTTTAGCACTGTACAAAGTTAGAGGTGTGCTATTTGATAGATTCCCCAGCTCTCCCTACATCGGGCTTCCACTGGGGAGACCGGAGGTCAATCTACCCCCGCCCCATCTCATACTTCTGAGTGGGAGACCTTCCCAGGCAGAAGCCTGCCTAGCTCACAACCTAGAATCAGGGCACCCACTCCGACAGGGTTAATTGACCCACAGTCCCACACGGTGACATGGTATCATTGACGTGACGTGCAAATGAGTGCTAGAAAACCGATCGCGCAAATGTCACCATTCCGAATATTTTTGTGCGGGCGCCCCATGCCGCCCCCATCAAGATGTCGCCCATACCTAAATCCTCCACTGTGTGTGTGTGTGTGTGTGTGTGTGTGTGTGTGTGTGTGTGTGTGTGTGTGTGTGTGTGTGTGTGTGCGTGCATGCGTGCATGCGTGCTACTGTAAGTAACCCTGAGGCCCTGATGAAGTCCAGTAGCAGGCTGTGGGGGTAATCAGGCCTTATTAGCTCTGCACTGATTGAACTGATGAGATGAATAAGAGCCAGAATGGTGGACAGTGTGTTGCAGACTACAGCAGAACACAGTAGGAAGAGAGAGCGACTGCTGAACAGAGGAGCCCCACATCTCCACCATTAGCACCACTCCAATAGCCATTTACCTCCTACTTGCTATAAAAACAGCAATCCAAAACCTCAATACAGGCAGATATGACAGTGAACCACAGTTACAACACTCCCTCGTGGAATGTTCTATGGAAGCGCAATAAGCAAAGGACCTCTTCTGAAAAGAAGTTTCAGGTTTTCTGTCACCTCACCTCCCACGCAGACCTATTGTTATTTGTCAACAACGACAGGCGCTAGATACAAATCTGACTCTTCTCTCCTCCCCCCTCATCGGCTAAGTACTCTGCACAGTAAACATCTTAACCTATTCTCTACCAGCTACAAAACTGTACTGCCCTATGGAGGGAGGGAGAGAGGGGGAGAGTGCTGTGGGACTGAATGGGGTCTAATCTACAAATTATATCCTAAAAGAGGCAGGGTTGATCGGTTTTGTGTGTCCCACCATTGGGAGTAGAGTAGGGTGCAGTAGAGCTGGCCTGGCCTGGAGGTGAGCGACCCTGAGGTCAGTACTGCTGATCTATGGGCACATCTCCAAATGCAGCAACAGCATGGAAATCAGACATCCTCATGGTCCATCCTTAAGGCAGACGGACATCTCCCTCACTTGTGAGGGAGCTAGCGTTAAACAAAGACCGTGTGTCTATTTACTCTGACTCTTCCAACACTACACATGTCAGCACCCACAGCTAGTGAATTCACCGCAACCCTAAACAAAGAGTTGCAGTCAGTTTTAAGGATCTAAGGATCTAAAATCAAAAGCATTGTATTTGGTACAAATCACCCCCTAGGTACTGGACCTCAGCTGAATCTGGTAATGAATATTGTGGCTGTTGAGCAAGTACTACCCCTACACGAAAAAACACATGTCCAATAGCTGTTTTCACAAGCTGAGCTTACATTTCACATGTGAAACCATATTACTACATTTAACGTTTGCATGTTAACACCACCTTTTCACATGTGAGGAGAACGTTTTCACTACATGTGAATTGCCGTTTCACATGAGAAATGTGTAGTTTCACATGTTAAAAAAACGTTCACATGTGAAAATCATAATTGCCGTTTCACATGTGGATCACTTTCACATGTGGAATTGCAAGATCACATGTGAAAGAAAATCTCATTTGCAGGTTCACATGTAATACAACTCCACATTTACTCCAATGTTTGTAAACAAAGTAAATTTATAGCCTAAAAACATGGTTAAAACTCTAATTTAGATATCAAGGATGGTCAGTCCTCGCATCCATAGCCCCATCCCTCAGCTTTAACAGAAACTTTGGTGGGGAGAAAACTTTGTTCATGTCATGTTCTGACCTTAGTTATTTTTGTTATGTCGTTGTTTTAGTATGGTCAGGGCGTGAGTTGGGTGGGTTGTCTATGTTCCTTTTTCTATGTGGTGTTTTTGTGTTTGGCCTGGTATGGTTCTCAATCAGAGGCAGGTGTCGTTAGTTGTCTCTGATTGAGAATCATACTTAGGTAGCCTTTTGGTGTGGGTGATTGTTTTCTGTTGAGTGTTTGTATTCTGCACCAGACAGAACTGTTTCGGTTTCGTTCGTTCACTTTGTTGTTTTTTGTTCAGTGTTCAATTTGGTTATTAAAAATATGGACACTTACCTTCTTCCACCGACGAGCGTTACAGTTCATGCTTCATTTTAAGATTGCTGCTTTAAACACCTTTCAAATAGTACCTGGATGGGAGACCAGATGTAGCTGGAAGTGGTGAAAATCATCATGTGAAAAAAAAGTGTTTTCATGCTGGAAAAACACGTGAAAAATGAACATGTGAAACTTCACACCTGTGTCCAAAAACCAAGTGTCTGACTCGTGATTCATTTTTTTAATTGTAAGGGTAATCTTCTTGGTGTTTTACTAGACTGTAACCTGTCATGGTCAAAGCATATTGATTATATTATTGTAACGATGGGGAGAGGTTTGATCTTTGATAAAGAGATGCTCTGCTTTTAACATCACACGCAACCAAACTAGTCCTGCAAGCTCTGGTTTTGTCGCATCTTGACAATTGTCCAGCTGTATGGTCAGGTCTTGCAAAAAACGACCTAGAAAAGCTGCAGCTGGCCCAGAACAGAGTAGCACGTATGGCCAATGTCAATATCATACATATCAGTCTCGCCTCGTCCAGAGTGGAGGAGAGATTGACAGCATCAATGCTGGTCTTTGAAAGAAGTATTGATGTGCTGAAAGTACTGAATTGTCTGTTCAGCCGGTTAATAAACAGCTCAAATACTCATACATACCCCACAAGACATGCAATCGGGGGTCTCTTCACAGTCTCCAAGTCCAGAACAGAGGATGGGAGACACAGTACTGTTTAGAGCAATGACTATATGGAATTCTCTTCTAGCTCAGGTAACTCAGGCAAGCAACAAAATCAGTAAAAAAAATAATGGATAAAACAAAACCTGTGAAGACACACACACACACACACACACATTATTCATTTATTTATTTTCTCTTTCTTCTATTATCATTTTACCAGTCAAAAGTTTGGACGCACCTGCTCATTCAAGGGTTTTTCTTTATTTGTACTATTTTCTACATTGTGGAATAATAGTGAAGACGTCAAAACTATGAAATAACACATATGGAATCATGTAGTAACCAAAAAAGTGTTAAACAAATCAAAATATATTTTATATATCTGGGTGATTGGGGTTGTATTAATTAACAAGGCTATTTGATCCTGTCATCCAAATGGATCAAGACTAATGCAATAATTTGTTCACTTTGATTAATTTAATTTATTAAAGTGCATACTGAAAGGAGACACCAGATACTGTATATACTAAACATTTAATAAACTAAACATAAAATATGAAACTTAGTTATTGTGAACACTGTGATCCTTCATAGTGAATAACATGCTTGGTTATACCATCTTATACAACGGGTGGGTCTAATCGTGAATACTGATTGGTTAAAACCGCATTCCAGCTGGTCTCTATTCCACAAATTACCACAGGCTAAATATATGATGTTAAAAGGCCTATTTTGTCACGCCTGCTCCTGCTCTCCCTCTTTGGCCCTCGAGGGCTGCCTTTCATTACGCACATCTGTCACCATCATTACACCATCAGCTGCGCAATATTGGACTCACCTGGACTCCATGACTTTGTTGATTACCCCCTCTATATCTGTCTTCTCCTCAGTTTGTTCCCTGTGTCAGCATTTATGTTGTCATTTTCCCCCTGTTCAGATGATGTTCCTGTTCTGCTTCAACTCAAATCAAATCAAATTGTATTTGTCACATACACATGGTTAGCAGATGTTAATGCGAGTGTAGCGAAATGCTTGTGCTTCTAGGTCCGACAATGCAGTAATAACTAGCTAACAATTCCAAAACTACTACCTTATAGACACAAGTGTAAGAGGATAAAGAATATGTACATAAAGATATATGAATGAGTGAGGCTACAAAGCAGCATAGGCAAGATACAGTAGATGGTATTGAGTACAGTATATACATATGAGATGAGTATGTAAACAAAGTGGCATAGTTAAAGTGGCTAGTGATACATGTATTACATAAAGATGCAGTAGATGATATAGAGTACAGTATATACGTATACATATGAGATGAATAATGTAGGGTATGTAAACATTATATTAGGTAGCATTGTTTAAAGTGGCTAGTGATATATTTTACATCATTTCCCATCAATTCCCATTATTAAAGTGGCTGGAGTTGAGTCAGTGTGTTGGCAGCAGCCACTCAATGTTAGTGGTGGCTGTTTAACAGTCTGATGGCCTTGAGATAGAAGCTGTTTTTCAGTCTCTCGGTCCCAGCTTTGATGCACCTGTACTGACCTCGCCTTCTGGATGATAGCGGGGTGAACAGGCAGTGGCTCTGTCATGTATTGTCATGTTGTGTCTTGTTTCTGTCCTTTCCCTTCACCCTGTCTCCCTCTGCTGGTCGTTATTAGGTTACCTTTTCTCCCCCTCTTTCCCCCAGCTGTTCCTTGTCTCCTCCTAACTACCTCGTCACCCCTTTTCCCACCTGTTCCCTTTTTCCCTCTGATTAGTCCTCTATATCTCTCTCTGTTTTTGTTCCTGTCTTTGTCGGATTCTCGTTTGTGTTACTCATGCCTGAACCAGACTATCGTCGTGTTTGCTGCAACCTTGTCCTGTCCTGTCGGAATCTGCCTGTTCATCTAACCTTGTCCTGTCCTGTCGGAATCTGCCTGTCCATCTGAGCCTACGTGTGTTTCGTCATTAAAGTAACTCTGTTTTGTTAATTCGCTTTTGGGTCCTCATTCACGCACCATAACAGAAGAATCCGACCAAGAATGGACCCAGCGACTTCGGATCCTCTCCACTCTGCCGTCGAGATCCAGGGAGCGATGCTAGGCAGACACGAGCAGGAATTGTCTGCTGCTCGACATGCCGTTGAGACCCTGGCCACCCAAGTCTCCAACCTCACAGAACAGGTTCACCATCTCCGCCTCGATCCACCGGCCACTTCCAGGGCTTTCGAATCTCCGGAGCCCAGAATCAATAACCCGCTGTGTTACTCTGGGGAGCCCACTGAATGCCGCTCGTTCCTCACCCAGTGTGATATTGTGTTTTCTCTCCAGCCCAACACTTACTCCAGGAGCACTGCTCGTGTCGCCTACGTCATATCTCTCCTTACTGGACGGGCTCGTGAGTGGGGCACGGCAATCTGGGAGGCAAGGGCTGAGTGTACTAACCAGTATCAGGACTTTAAGGAGGAGATGATACGGGTTTTTGATCAATCTGTTTTTGGGGAGGAGGCTTCCAGGGCCCTGTCTTCCCTATGTCAAGGTAATCGATCCATAACAGACTACTCTATTGAGTTTCGCACTCTTGCTGCCTCCAGTGGCTGGAACGAGCCGGCTTTGCTCGCTCGTTTTCTGGAGGGTCTCCGCGCAGAGGTAAAGGATGAGATTCTCTCCCGGGAGGTTCCTTCCAGCGTGGATTCCTTGATTGAACTCGCTATTCGCATTGAGCGACGGGTTGATCTTCGTCACCGAGCTCGTGGAAAGGAGCTCGCGTTCTCCGTTGCCCCCCTCTCCGCATCACTACCATCTTCCTCTGCCGGCTCGGGTGCTGAGCCTATGCAGCTGGGAGGTATCCGCATCTCGACTAAGGAGAGGGAACGGAGAATCACCAACCGCCTCTGTCTCTATTGCGGTTCTGCTGGTCATTTTGTCACTTCATGTCCAGTAAAAGCCAGAGCTCATCAGTAAGCGGAGGGCTACTGGTGAGCGCTACTACTCCTGTCTCTCCTTCAAGATCCTGCACTACCTTGTCGGTCCATCTACGCTGGACCGGTTCGTCAGCTTCCTGCAGTGCCTTAATAGACTCTGGGGCGGAGGGCTGTTTTATGGACGAGACCTGGGCTCGGGAACATGACATTCCTCTCAGACAGTTAAGGGAGCCCACGGCCTTGTTCGCCTTGGATGGTAGTCCTCTCCCCAGGATTCAGCGTGAGACGCTACCTTTAACCCTCACTGTCTCTGGTAATCATAGCGAAACCATTTCTTTTTACATTTTTCGTTCACCTTTTACACCTGTTGTTTTGGGCCATCCCTGGCTAGTTTGTCATAATCCTTCTATTAATTGGTCTAGTAATTCTATCCTCTCCTGGAACGTCTCTTGTCATGTGAAATGTTTAATGTCTGCTATCCCTCCTGTTTCCTCTGTCTCTTCTTCACAGGAGGAGCCTGGTGATTTGACAGGGGTGCCGGAGGAATATCACGATCTGCGCACGGTGTTCAGTCGGTCCAGGGCCACCTCTCTTCCTCCACACCGGTCGTATGATTGTAGTATTGATCTCCTTCCGGGAACCACTCCCCCCCGGGGTAGACTATACTCTCTGTCGGCTCCCGAACGTAAGGCTCTCGAAGATTATTTGTCTGTAGCTCTTGCCGCCGGTACCATAGTCCCCTCCTCCTCTCCCGCCGGAGCGGGGTTTTTTTTTGTTAAGAAGAAGGACGGGTCCCTGCGCCCCTGCATAGATTATCGAGGGCTGAATGACATAACAGTGAAGAATCGTTATCCGCTTCCTCTTATGTCTTCAGCCTTCGAGATCCTGCAGGGAGCCAGGTTTTTCACTAAGTTGGACCTTCGTAACGCTTACCATCTCGTGCGCATCAGGGAGGGGGACGAGTGGAAGACGGCGTTTAACACTCCGTTAGGGCACTTTGAATACCGGGTTCTTCCTTTCGGCCTCGCTAACGCTCCAGCTGTCTTTCAGGCATTAGTCAATGATGTCCTGAGAGACATGCTGAACATCTTTGTTTTCGTTTACCTTGACGATATCCTGATTTTTTCACCGTCACTCCAGATTCATGTTCAGCACGTTCGACGTGTCCTCCAGCGCCTTTTAGAGAATTGTCTTTTTGTGAAGGCTGAGAAGTGCACTTTTCATGCCTCCTCCGTCACATTTCTCGGTTCTGTTATTTCCGCTGAAGGCATTAAGATGGATCCCGCTAAGGTCCAGGCTGTCATTGATTGGCCCGTCCCTAAGTCACGCGTCGAGCTGCAGCGCTTTCTCGGCTTCGCGAACTTCTATCGTCGTTTCATCCGTAATTTCGGTCAGGTGGCAGCTCCTCTCACAGCCCTTACTTCTGTCAAGACGTGCTTTAAGTGGTCCGTTTCCGCCCAGGGAGCTTTTGATCTCCTCAAGAATCGTTTTACATCCGCTCCTATCCTTGTTACACCTGACGTCTCTAGACAGTTCGTGGTCGAGGTTGACGCGTCAGAGGTGGGCGTGGGAGCCATTCTTTCTCAGCGCTCCCTCTCTGACGACAAGGTCCACCCTTGCGCGTATTTTTCTCATCGCCTGTCGCCGTCGGAACGTAACTATGATGTGGGAAACCGCGAACTGCTCGCCATCCGCTTAGCCCTAGGCGAATGGCGACAGTGGTTGGAGGGGGCGACCGTTCCTTTTGTCGTTTGGACTGACCATAGGAACCTTGAGTACATCCGTTCTGCCAAACGACTTAATGCGCGTCAGGCGCGCTGGGCGCTGTTTTTCGCTCGTTTCGAGTTCGTGATTTCTTATCGTCCGGGCTCTAAGAACACCAAGCCTGATGCTTTATCTCGTCTCTTCAGTTCTTCAGTAGCCTCCACTGACCCCGAGGGGATTCTCCCTGAGGGGCGTGTTGTCGGGTTGACTGTCTGGGGAATTGAGAGGCAGGTAAAGCAAGCACTCACTCAAACTCCGTCGCCGCGCGCTTGTCCCAGGAACCTTCTTTTCGTTCCCGTTCCTACTCGTCTGGCCGTTCTTCAGTGGGCTCACTCTGCCAAGTTAGCCGGCCACCCTGGCGTTCGGGGTACGCTTGCTTCCATTCGCCAGCGTTTTTGGTGGCCCACCCGGGAGCATGACACGCGTCGCTTCGTGGCTGCTTGTTCGGTCTGCGCGCAGACTAAGTCCGGTAACTCCCCTCCTGCCGGCCGTCTCAGGCCGCTTCCCATTCCCTCTCGACCGTGGTCTCACATCGCCTTAGATTTTGTCACCGGACTGCCTTCGTCAGCGGGGAAGACTGTTATTCTTACGGTTGTCGACAGGTTCTCTAAGGCGGCTCATTTTATTCCCCTTGCTAAGCTTCCTTCTGCTAAAGAGACGGCACAAATCATCATCGAGAATGTTTTCAGAATTCATGGCCTTCCGTCAGACGTCGTTTCGGACAGAGGTCCGCAATTCACGTCTCAATTTTGGAGGGAGTTTTGCCGTTTGATTGGGGCTTCCGTCAGTCTCTCTTCCGGCTTTCACCCCCAGTCTAACGGTCAAGCAGAACGGGCCAATCAGACTATTGGTCGCATCTTACGCAGTCTTTCTTTTCGCAACCCTGCGTCTTGGTCAGAACAGCTCCCCTGGGCAGAATACGCCCACAACTCGCTTCCTTCGTCTGCGACCGGGCTATCTCCTTTTCAGAGTAGCCTCGGGTACCAGCCTCCGCTGTTCTCATCTCAGTTCGCCGAGTCCAGCGTTCCCTCCGCTCAGGCTTTTGTCCAACGTTGCGAGCGCACCTGGAAGAGGCTCAGGTCTGCACTTTGCCGTTATAGGGCGCAGACTGTGAGGGCTGCTAATAAGCGTAGAACTAAGAGTCCTAGATATTGTCGCGGTCAGAGAGTTTGGCTCTCCACTCAGAACCTTCCCCTTAAGACCGCTTCTCGCAAGTTGACCCCGCGGTTCATTGGTCCGTTCCGTATTTCCCAGATCATCAATCCTGTCGCAGTTCGACTTCTTCTTCCGCGATATCTTCGTCGCGTCCACCCGGTCTTCCATGTCTCCTGTGTCAAGCCCGTTCTTCGCGCCCCCGCTCGTCTTCCCCCCCCCCCCCCCATCCTTGTCGAGGGCGCACCCATCTACAGGGTCCGTAGGATTTTGGACATGCGTCCTCGGGGCCGTGGTCATCAGTACCTAGTAGATTGGGAGGGGTACGGTCCTGAGGAGAGGAGTTGGGTTCCCTCTCGGGACGTGCTGGACCGTGCGCTGATCGATGATTTCCTCCGTTGCCGCCAGGTTTCCTCCTCGAGTGCGCCAGGAGGCGCTCGGTGAGTGCGGGGGTACTGTCATGTATTGTCATGTTGTGTCTTGTTTCTGTCCTTTCCCTTCACCCTGTCTCCCTCTGCTGGTCGTTATTAGGTTACCTTTTCTCCCCCTCTTTCCCCCAGCTGTTCCTTGTCTCCTCCTAACTACCTCGTCACCCCTTTTCCCACCTGTTCCCTTTTTCCCTCTGATTAGTCCTCTATATCTCTCTCTGTTTTTGTTCCTGTCTTTGTCGGATTCTCGTTTGTGTTACTCATGCCTGAACCAGACTATCGTCGTGTTTGCTGCAACCTTGTCCTGTCCTGTCGGAATCTGCCTGTTCATCTAACCTTGTCCTGTCCTGTCGGAATCTGCCTGTCCATCTGAGCCTACGTGTGTTTCGTCATTAAAGTAACTCTGTTTTGTTAATTCGCTTTTGGGTCCTCATTCACGCACCATAACAGGCTCGGGTGGTTGTTGTCCTTGATGATCTTTATGGCCTTCCTGTGACATCGGGTGGTGTAGGTGTCCTGGAGGGCAGGTAGTTTGCCCCCGGTGATGCGTTGTGCAGACCTCACTACCCTCTGGAGAGCCTTACGGTTGTGGGCGGAGCAGTTGCCGTACCAGGCGGTGATACAGCCCGACAGGATGCTCTCGATTGTGCATCTGTAGAAGTTTGTGAGTGCTTTTGGTGACAAGCCGAATTTCTTCAGCCTCCTGAGGTTGAAGAGGCGCTGCTGCGCCTTCTTCACGATGCTGTCTGTGTGGGTGGACCAATTCAGTTTGTCTGTGATGTGTACGCCGAGGAACTTAAAACTTACTACCCTCTCGACTACTGTTCCATCGATGTGGATAGGGGGGTGTTCCCTCTGCTGTTTCCTGAAGTCCACAATCATCTCCTTAGTTTTGTTGACGTTGAGTGTGAGGTTATTTTCCTGACACCACTTGCTTCATGTCCGTTGTTTATTAAATGCTCTCCCTGTACCTGCTTCTCGTCTCCAGCATCGATCCTTACATATTTACTCTGTTCCATTTGATTGCGCAATCCACTGTCTCATCAGCCCAGCCAGGCAATTTATAAACTTGATCTGATTTGTATAAACCTCACTGTCTGTGTCTCCGACATTTGCAACATTGTTTCAATATTCAAATTCGATCTCCTGCTGTCCCATAGTAATGAAGGTGTCGGGAGTTGGGATGAGACAGACAGGCAGCGTTTCTCAGCCAGTCAAAATCATGAATCAGCTGGCACCATTTTTATGGATATTATTCAAAATATATTCAAAAAGGTCAAACGAAACCCAGCTAATTTGCAGTCTTTCCAGCTTCAGTTTGAAGTGATTGTGTTACTGTAGCTGGCTAGCTCCTCTGAACAACAGTGTCCTGACAAGTGAGCACATTTTCTGTGCCAATAGAAATCGCGCCTCATTAGCTCATTGTTATGGATGTATCCAAATAAATGTCACTAGAAAACAGCTTAAACAAATGCAAATGCAGCTACTTTGCTGTTATTCTGGCTGCACTTTTTGACGTAACTGTAAGTTAGCTGTAGTTGGCTAGCTAGCAAGCAAGGGATAAGAACGTTGCCAACCAGTATGGCAATGGAACATTTACAACGAACGACTGGGTCCATATATACAGAACAAAAAGACTGAACAACTGGGTCGTGTCTCTAGCAACTCTAGATTTGTGTCGGGACTATACCTTGTGGAAGGATGAAATAGTATGAATAAATTAATTAAAATAACATTTTTAATGAAACTATGTCAATCATTATTTGAATCTCGGGCCAAACAACAACCGTGCCAATATATCCTCCAAACACCGGCTTCTCGGGCATTATCACTTAAATGATTACTAATAATTGATTATATCATATAATGAAAGAGATGGTGGTGATGTCACACGTCTAATAATACATGGATCGGTTATGTCATATCTAATTGGCTCAGCATAATGAGGACGACATGCTGATTGGTCAGTCAGGGAGGTTGGAGAACAGGAAGAGACAGGAGTGGGTCAGAGTTATGGTGATGTGAAGTACTTTCGCTGAGGGTTAACCAAGGCGTGTGTGTGTGAGAGAGAGAGACAGAGAGAGAGACAGAGAGAGCGAGAGAGACAGCACGAGAGATCCATAAGAATTTGCTGGTCCTTTATCAATATAAAAACATGTGTTTGATAGTGCACAAGCTTTACTCCACAAACTCTTCCCAACCATCATCATCATATCCTCACAGGTTTTTACAATTAAGCCCATATGATTCCCTCTTGTTTCTATTTTAAGTGCTAGATGTATGGATAAAATGAACTTAAAACATATTTGATGTTGGCCTAGCACCAGCAGCCTTTGAATAGCCACAGTGTCTCTCTAACATGTTCCCTAACATGTACACATGGTATACAAACATGCATTCACACACACACACACACACACACACACACACACACACACACACACACACACACACACACACACACACACACACACACACACACACACACACACACACACACACACACACACACACACACACACACACAAACACAACACATATTTATGCATCAACACAGGCAGATTATGTCGCGGAGTGGACAGAGTGGAGTGAGTGGGCGGGCGGGCAGGCAGCAAATAGAGCAGCTGTAGCTCATCTCTATTCCTGGTTGAAGAGAGTCTCCGAGGCAAACACTTCCTCCCAGACACCCTCAAGTCTCCATGGACACAGTTGTCACGGCAGCGGAGCACTTATGTAAAATGTGGTGAGGGAAGGAGCCACAGATGAATACACACACAGTACACGCTCGCTTACAATAACACACTCACATCACACACAAGACACATAACCACTCAGATGTATAAGAGGAATAAGCACAGAGGACACAAGGCTAGACTAAACACTTGCCTGACCTTCAACTCCAGTATGTACCCCTATGATATTGAGCATTTCATTAAAGGGGCAGCAGATATCAAACCCTCTACACAATGCCATTGATTTTGCTCCTTTAACCACAGTACCAAAACGCTATATTAACTTCACACTGGCGTAAATACTCAAGTTACGGGGAAGACAGGTTACAAAACACATGTGAGAGAGGTGCCAGCCAGGTCCCCAAGAATGCCCTCTGACTTGCTGTTGCAGTTTATGTCCCCTCTAACACTAACCCTCTGTTGGTTGGGCGTCTGTGTAACAACAGGGTGTGCCAACAGGACAGGCTGGGCAACCGGGTCACGGTATCTACCTCCTAGTGGGCCGGCCAGGACGGGGTGGTAAAGCCCCACTCTATTTAAGGTCACATTCTGTTGTTCTACTCACAGACTTAAGTGAACCTAATGTCACAACATTATATCAGTTTGGCTGGTCACTGGGTGCGGCAGGCGATGGGATCAGTAACACAGGGGATTGAGGAGATGGTTTTGGACTGATGGAGAGGAGCATGTGACTGTGACTGACCCTCTGTGTGTGGCCTTATGTGGACCTCTAAGGCCTTCCTCCTCATTAAAAATGAAAAAAGGGATGTAAATCTCATTGTGACTTCTCTGGTTTAATAAAGTAGATTTATATTAACAAAGCCAGGGTTGGGGAGTAAGTGATAAGATGTAATCAGTTACATGTAATCTGATTACAAAAAAAACTGTCACTGTAATGAAAAATATTGTAATCAGATTACAGATTACTTTTTGGATTACTTTTAAATTCAGAAAGGAAGTTTGTGGAAAAAATACATTATGACCGCTTTCTGTTTTCTCGTTCCAAATGAACGAGTCTGACCACAAGTCAGAGACCACTACGAAGACACACCAAATGCATTTGATGGATTCTTCTAACGCTCCTTAAAGTGATTCTCTGGTACTTTCATATACTTTTTAGCCAGTAGTTCTGAAAGTAGCCACAAAAAGTGGTCATAAAAAATTGTGTACTACATCACATACAGTACGTTCGGAAAGTATTCAGACGCCTTATTCTAAATTGTCACGCCCTGATCTGTTTCACCTGTTCCTGTGATTGTCTCCACCCCCTCCAGGTGTCACTTATTTTCCTCAGTGTATTTATCCTGTGTTTCCGGTCTCTCTGTGCCAGTTCGTCAAGTCAAGCAGCTTGTTTTTCCCGGTTTTCAACCCTGCCTGACTCCGGACTACTTTCCTTGCCAGTTGGTCCGCGCATGCTTTGAGCACACGTCCTGGTAATCTGTCTGGCCCCGCAGCTTTGTGAATGTTGATCTGTTTAAAGGTCTTGCTCACATCGGCTATGGAGAACGTGATCACAGTTTCCCTTTGTAGTCTGTAATAGTTTTCAAGCCCCGCCACATCCGAAGAGCGTCGGAGCTGGTGTAGGATTAGTAGGATTCAATCTTAGTCCTGTATTGATGCTTTGCCTGTTTGATGGTTCGTCTGAGGGCATAGCGGGATTTCTTATAAGCGTCCGGATTAGTGTCCCGCTCCTTGAAACCAGCAGCTCTAGCCTTTAGCTTGGTGCGGATGTTGCCTGTAATCCATTCTGGTTGGGATATGTACGCAGGGTCATTTATTGATGAAGCCGGTGACTGAGGTGGTATACTCCTCAATGCCATTGGATGAATCCCGCCCCCCTTTCGGAAAAGCTGACCACAACTCCATTTTGTTGATCCCTGCCTACAGACAGAAACTAAAACAAGAGGCTCCCACGCTGAGGTCTGTCCAACGCTGGTCCGACCAAGCTGACTCCACACTCCAAGACTGCTTCCATCACGTGGACTGGGAGATGTTTCGTATTGCGTCAGATAACAACATTGACGAATACGCTGATTCGGTGTGCGAGTTCATTAGAACGTGTGTTGAAGATGTCGTTCCCATAGCAACGATTAAAACATTCCCTAACCAGAAACCGTGGATTGATGGCAGCATTCGTGTGAAACTGAAAGCGCGAACCACTGCTTTTAATCAGGGCAAGGTGTCTGGTAACATGACCGAATACAAACAGTGCAGCTATTCCCTCCGCAAGGCTATCAAACAAGCTAAGCGCCAGTACAGAGACAAAGTAGAATCTCAATTCAACGGCTCAGACACAAGAGGCATGTGGCAGGGTCTACAGTCAATCACGGACTACAGGAAGAAATCCAGCCCAGTCACGGACCAGGATGTCTTGCTCCCAGGCAGACTAAATAACTTTTTTGCCCGCTTTGAGGACAATACAGTGCCACTGACACGGCCTGCAACGAAAACATGCGGTCTCTCCTTCACTGCAGCCGAGGTGAGTAAGACATTTAAACGTGTTAACCCTCGCAAGGCTGCAGGCCCAGACGGCATCCCCAGCCGCACCCTCAGAGCATGCGCAGACCAGCTGGCCGGTGTGTTTACGGTCATATTCAATCAATCCCTATACCAGTCTGCTGTACCCACATGCTTCAAGAGGGCCACCATTGTTCCTGTTCCCAAGAAAGCTAAGGTAACTGAGCTAAACGACTACCGCCCCGTAGCACTCACATCCGTCATCATGAAGTGCTTTGAGAGACTAGTCAAGGACCATATCACCTCCACTCTACCTGACACCCTAGACCCACTCCAATTTGCTTACCGCCCAAATAGGTCCACAGACGATGCAATCTCAACCACACTGCACACTGCCCTAACACATCTGGACAAGAGGAATACCTATGTGAGAATGCTGTTCATCGACTACAGCTCGGCATTCAACACCATAGTACCCTCCAAGCTCGTCATCAAGCTCGAGACCCTGGGTCTCGACCCCGCCCTGTGCAACTGGGTACTGGACTTCCTGACGGGCCGCCCCCAGGTGGTGAGGGTAGGCAACAACATTTCCTCCCCGCTGATCCTCAACACTGGGGCCCCACAAGGGTGCGTTCTGAGCCCTCTCCTGTACTCCCTGTTCACCCACGACTGCGGGGCCACGCACGCCTCCAACTCAATCATCAAGTTTGCGGACGACACAACAGTGGTAGGCTTGATTACCAACAACGACGAGACGGCCTACAGGGAGGAGGTGAGGGCCCTCGGAGTGTGGTGTCAGGAAAATAACCTCACACTCACCGTCAACAAAACTAAGGAGATGATTGTGGACTTCAGGAAACAGCAGAGGGAACACCCCCCTATCCACATCGATGGAACAGTAGTGGAGAGGGTAGCAAGTTTTAAGTTCCTCGGCATACACATCACAGACAAACTGAATTGGTCCACTCACACAGACAGCATCGTGAAGAAGGCGCAGCAGCGCCTCTTCAACCTCAGGAGGCTGAAGAAATTCGGCTTGTCACCAAAAGCACTCACAAACTTCTACAGATGCACAATCGAGAGCATCCTGGCGGGCTGCATCACCGCCTGGTATGGCAACTGCACCGCCCTCAACCGTAAGGCTCTCCAGAGGGTAGTGAGGTCTGCACAACGCATCACCGGGGGCAAACTACCTGCCCTCCAGGACACCTACACCACCTGATGTCACAGGAAGGCCATAAAGATCATCAAGGACATCAACCACCCGAGCCACTGCCTGTTCACCCCGCTATCATCCAGAAGGCGAGGTCAGTAAAGGTGCATCAAAGCTGGGACCGAGAGACTGAAAAACAGCTTCTATCTCAAGGCCATCAGACTGTTAAACAGCCACCACTAACACTGAGTGGCTGCTGCCAACACACTGACACTGACTCAACTCCAGCCACTTTAATAATGGGAATTGATGGGAAATGATGTAAATATATCACTAGCCACTTTAAACAATGCTACCTTATATAATGTTACTTACCCTACATTATTCATCTCATATGCATACGTATATACTGTACTCTATATCATCGACTGTATCCTTATGTAATACATGTATCACTAGCCACTTTAAACTATGCCACTTTGTTTACATACTCATCTCATTTGTACATACTGTACTCGATACCATCTACTGTATCTTGCCTATGCTGCTCTGTACCATCACTCATTAATATATCCTTATGTACATATTCTTTATCCCCTTACACTGTGTACAAGACAGTAGTTTTGGAATTGTTAGTTAGATTACTTGTTATTACTGCATTGTCGGAACTAGAAGCACAAGCATTTCGCTACACTCGCATTAACATCTGCTAACCATGTGTATGTGACAAATAAAATTTGATTTGATTTGATTTGACATATTCCAGTCTGTGCTAGCAAAACAGTCCTGTAGCGTAGCTTCCACATCATCTGACCACTTCCGTATTGAGCGAGTCACTGGTACTTCCTGCTTTAGTTTTTGCTTGTAAGCAGGAATCAGGAAGTGGTCTAGAGTTTTTTTTCTCCTATGGTTGCACATGTGACATGCAGGTAGAAATTAGGTAAAACGGATTTAAGTTTGCCTGCATTAAAGTCCCCGGTCACTAGGAGCGCTGGCTCTGGATGAGCATTTTCTTGTTTGCTTATGATCTTAGTGCCAGCATCGGTTTGTGGTGGTAAATAGACAGCTACAAATAATATAGATGAGAACTCTCTTGGTAGATAGTGTGGACAACAGCTTATCATGAGGTATTCTACCTCAGGCGAGCAATACCTGGAGACTTCTTTAATATTAGACATTGCTCATCAGCAATTATTGACAAATTGAAACACACACCTGTCCCTCGTCTTACAAGACGTAGCTGCTCGATCCTGCCGATTCACGGAGAGGCCAGCCAGCTCTACATTATCTGTGACATCGCTTAGCCACGTCTCAGTGAAACATAAGATATTATAGTTTTTAATCTCCAGTTGGTATTATAGTCTTGATCGTAGATTGTCCAGTTCTTTTTCCAATGATTGCACGTTGGCCAATAATACGGAGGGTAGTGATGGTTTACCTACTCGTCTGCGAATTCTTACAAGGCACCCCGCTTTCGTCCCCCTTTTTCCCCGTCTTTTCTTCACGCGGATGACGGGATTTGGGCCTTGTCTCAACAAAGCAGTATATCCTTTGGGTCGGACTCACTAATGAAAACATCTTTGTCCAGTTTGAGTTGAGTAATCGCTGGTCTGATGTGTCATAAGAGACGTTATGTACAAAATGAGTTACAAACAATGGAAAAAAAACTAACAAAATAGCACAATTGGTCAGGAGCCCGTAAAACAGAATCCATCCCCTCCAGCGCCATTATCACTTGGTCACCTCCCTGACCAAGGCCAAGGCCGAGTCTTGGTGGTTCCAAACATCTTCCATTTAAGAATGAGGGAGGTAACTGTGTTCTTGGGGACCTTCAAGGCTGCAGAAGTTTTTTGTTAACCTTCCCCAGATCTGTGCCTCGACAAAATCCTGTCATGGAGCTCTACGGACCACAGGTGGACTCCAATCAAGTTGTGGAAACATCTCAAGGATGATCAATGGAAACAGGAGGTATCTGAGCTCAATTTTGAGTCTCATAGCAAAGGGTCTGAATACTTATGTAAATAAGGTATTTCAGATTTTTTTATAAATACAACCTGTTTTCGCTTTGTCATTATGGGGTATTGTGTGTAGATTGATGAGGATAAAAAACTACATTTAATTAGGCTGTAACATAACAAAAGGTTATGAATACTTTCTGAATGCACTGAATGTGCAGATATATGCACCACCATTGCTCTTTCTCGCACTCTGCTGTGTGTGATTCTTGCTAGCTGTCACTCAAATGATGAGGGACTGACTCTCATTGGCTGGAATTCGAATTGCTAGGGGGCTGGTCCACATGGGGGGGAAATAGAGGTAAATTTGCACAGCATAGCTTCCAGAAAACAGTCGCTTTCAAACTTGGGATATCTTGGCAAATTGAAATAAGACAGGAATTCTGTGCATACATTATGCATGTATGAATTACACATTGACACATCCATCCCAAAGTGGGAGGTTTAAAGTGGGGGGGGCACCCTCCCGGGGGGGCACCCTCCCAATCCCCATGTCAAACCACTTACAACCTAATCAATGCTCCCACATTCCCTCCATCGCTCTATCCATCCCCCTAACCTGTTATCATGGGTCCAGAACAATGACTTAGTGATTGAGTGAGGGAACAGCTGAGAGAGGAAACGAGACTCTCGGACAACTGTGAGGGATTGACAACAGAGACAGATGAATGAGATAGGAGGGGGGATGGACCATTGATGGCACAATGGTGAAACAGGCATCAATCAGGCTGCAGGCACTTTCCAGCTGCACAGGCCTGGCTGCAGTAATCTGCCCTCACTGGCCCATATACAACAGGATTAAAACAGACAAGCTTCCTCACAGCCAGACGCACTGTTCATCATCCTGTTCATCATCATCATCATCATCATCCTCCCCGTTCTCCATCCAACATCTCTGTCGTCGTCGTCATCATCATCATCATCAGAGCATATACTGTATTTGGAGAGTTATGACAACTTTTAGAATGTTGAATATTGTTCTAATTCTCAACATTCAGTTACATATCATTGTTTCAGTATTCCCCGTGTAATGTTAATGCAGAGCTAACATGGCTGCCATAGTTGTAGTGTCATGTAAATGCATCATAATGCTCATTCTAGGCAATCAGTTTTATAGTATTTAGAAAATATATATTCGTCATGTAATGTTAATGGGGAGCTAACTTGGCTGCCATAGAATGGCTTCCGTGTAAATGTACCATAATGCTGAAACCGCATTGGCCCAACTCTCTAAATACATGGCTCGGATCATCATCATTCCTATCAGTGTCCCCATCTCCCTCCCACAGAGAGATGACCGAAGCAGGGCAACTACATTCACATCCACCAGAGCATGACTAATCTCAGACGGACAACGCCATGAGGGCAGCTTGACCACATCTGATGGATCTGACAAGTATATCTAAAAGAACCTCAGGTTCACACACAGACACAAATGCACATACACACACACACCACTTCAGGGCCTGGACATACAGTGACTGCAGCAGATCTTTTGTTGACATTTCAAAAGACCAAATAAGTTACATGAGGCTAACACGCGTGAAGCCAACCGCAGTTGACATTTCATAAGACCTAAAAGCACTCATGGCAAAAAGCTTTTGACACCTCACCCAGACCAAAGACACACTCTGTACCCATTGCAAAATACTGTTGACATTTCATGAAACCTCCACACACACACACACACACACACACACACACACACACACACACACACACACACACACACACTGCATGCATGACTACAGTATGAGATTAATGATTACAGTGTGAGGGTAATGATTAGTGTGGGGGTAGTGATTACAGTGTGAGGGTAATGATTACAGTGTGAGGGTAATGATTACAGTATGAGAGTAATGATTACAGTATGAGGGTAATGGTCACATTATGTGGGTAATGATTAAATTATGAGGGTAATGATTATAGTGTGAGGGTAGTGATTATACAGTGCCTTGCAAAAGTATTCGGCCCCCTTGAACTTTGCAAACTTTTGCCACATTTCAGGCATTTCAGGCAAACATAAAGATATAAAACTGTATTTTTTTGTGAAGAATCAACAACAAGTGGGACACAATCATGAAGTGGAACGACATTTATTGGATATTTCAAACTTTTTTAACAAATCAAAAACTGAAAAATTGGGAGTGCAAAATTATTCAGCCCCCTTAAGTTAATACTTTGTAGCGCCACCTTTTGCTGCGATTACAGCTGTAAGTCGCTTGGGGTATGTCTATCAGTTTTGCACATCGAGAGACTGACATTTTTTCCCATTCCTCCTTGCAAAACAGCTCGAGCTCAGTGAGGTTGGATGGAGAGCATTTGTGAACAGCAGTTTTCAGTTCTTTCCACAGATTCTCGATTGGATTCAGGTCTGGACTTTGACTTGGCCATTCTAACACCTGGATATGTTTATTTTTGAACCATTCCATTGTAGATTTTGCTTTATGTTTTGGATCATTGTCTTGTTGGAAGACAAATCTCTGTCCCAGTCTCAGGTCTTTTGCAGACTCCATCAGGTTTTCCTCCAGAATGGTCCTGTATTTGGCTCCATCCATCTTCCCATCAATTTTAACCATCTTCCCTGTCCCTGCTGAAGAAAAGCAGGCCCAAACCATGATGCTGCCACCACCATGTTTGACAGTGGGGATGGTGTGTTCAGCTGTGTTGCTTTTACGCCAAACATAATGTGTTGCATTGTTGCCAAAAAGTTAAATTTTGGTTTCATCTGACCAGAGCACCTTCTTCCACATGTTTGGTGTGTCTCTCATGTGGCTTGTGGCAAACTTTAAACAACACTTTTTATGGATATCTTTAAGAAATGGCTTTCTTCTTGCCACTCTTCCATAAAGGCCATATTTGTGCAATATACAACTGATTGTTGTCCTATGGACAGAGTCTCCCACCTCAGCTGTAGATCTCTGCAGTTCATCCAGAGTGATCATGGGCCTCTTGGCTGCATCTCTGATCAGTCTTCTCCTTGTATGAGCTGAAAGTTTAGAGGGACGGCCAGGTCTTGGTAGATTTGCAGTGGTCTGACACTCCTTCCATTTCAATATTATCGTTTGCACAGTGCTCCTTGGGATGTTTAAAGCTTGGGAAATCTTTTTGTATCCAAATCCGGCTTTAAACTTCTTCACAACAGTATCTTGGACCTGCCTGGTGTGTTCCTTGTTCTTCATGATGCTCTCTGCGCTTTTAGCAGACCTCTGAGACTATCACAGTGCAGGTGCATTTATACGGAGACTTGATTACACACAGGTGGATTGTATTTATCATCATTAGTCATTTAGGTCAACATTGGATCATTCAGAGATCCTCACTGAACTTCTGGAGAGAGTTTGCTGAAAGTAAAGGGGCTGAATAATTTTGCACGCCCAATTTTTCAGTTTTTGATTTGTTAAAAAAGTTTGAAATATCCAATAAATGTCGTTCCACTTTATGATTGTGTCCCACTTGTTGTTGATTCTTCACAAAAAAATACAGTTTTATATCTTTATGTTTGAAGCCTGAAATGTGGCAAAAGGTCGCAAAGTTCAAGGGGGCCGAATACTTTCGCAAGGCACTGTAGTATGGAGGTAATGATTACAGTGTGAAGGCAATGATTACAGTGTGGGGGTAATGATTTAAAAAAGGAAAACAAATATTAAACCTTTATTTAACCAGGTAGGCTAGTTGAGAACAAGTTCTCATTACAATTGCAACCTGGCCAAGATAAAGCAAAGCAGTTCGACACATACAACAACACAGAGTTACACATGGAGTAAAACAAACAAAAGATGGGCTATGTACAGGTGCAGTAATCTGTGAGCTGCTCTGACAGCTGGTGCTTAAAGCTACTGAGGGAGATAAGTGTTTCCAGTTTCAGAGATGTTTGTAGTTTGTTCCAGTCATTGGCAGCAGAGAACTGGAAGGAGAGGTGGCCAAAGGAAGAGTTGGTTTTGGGGGTGACCGTTTTAGGGAGCGTTTGACAGTGATGAGTGGAGGTCGTTTGACCGTTGACCCATTACGGATGCAGGCAATGAGGCAGTGATCGCTGAGATCTTGGTTGAAAACAGCAGAGGTGTATTTAGAGGGCAAGTTGGTTAGGATGATATCTATGAGGGTGCAAGTGTTTACGGCTTTGGGGTGGTACCTGGTAGGTTCATTGATAATTTGTGTGAGATTGAGGGCATCAAGCTTAGATTGTAGGATGGCTGGGGTGATAAGCATGTTCCAGTTTAGGTCACCTAGCAGCACGAGCTCTGAAGATAGATGGGGGGCAATCAGTTCACATATGGTGTCCAGAGCACAGCTGGGGGCAGAGGGTGAGAGACTTGTTTTTAGAGAGGTGGATTTTTAAAAGTAGAAGTTCAGATGGTTTGGGTACAGACCTGGATAGTATGACAGAACTCAGAAGACTATCTTTGCAGTAGATTGCAACACCGCCCCCTTTGGCCATTCTATCTTGTCTGAAAATGTTGTAGTTAGGGATGATGATTTCAGAATTTTTGGTGTTCTTCCTAAGCCAGGATTCAGACACGGCTAGAACATCCGGGTTGGCAGAGTGTGCTAAAGCAGTGAATAAAACAAACTTAGGGAGGATGCTTCTAATGTTAACATGCATGAAACCAAGGCTATCACGGTTACAGAAGTCATCAAAAGAGAGCGCCTGCAGTGGTTAAGGGCGCTGTACTGCAGCGCCAGCTGTGCCATCAGAGACTCTGGGTTCGCGCCCAGGCTCTGTCGTAACCGGCCGCGACCGGGAGGTCCATGGGGCGACGCACAATTGGCCTTGCGTCGTCCGGGTTAGGGAGGGCTTGGTTGGTAGGGATGTCTTTGTCTCATTGCGCACCAGGGACTCCTGTGGCGGGCCGGGCGCAGTGCGCTCTAACTAGCTGCGGGCGATTCCCTGATCCACCTCTACGCAGACGACACCATTCTATATACTTCCGGCCCGTCCTTGGACACTGTGCTATCTAACCTCCAAACGAGCTTCAATGCCATACAGCACTCCTTCCGTGGCCTCCAACTGCTCTTAAACGCTAGTAAAACCAAATGCATGCTTTTCAACCGTTCGCTGCCTGCACCCGCACGCCTGACCAGCATCACCACCCTGGATGGTTCCGACCTTGAATATGTGGACATCTATAAGTACCTAGGTGTCTGGCTAGACTCTAAACTCTCCTTCCAGACCCATATCAAACATCTCCAATCGAAAATCAAATCAAGAGTAGGCTTTCTATTCCGCAACAAAGCCTCCTTCACTCACGCCGCCAAACTTACCCTAGTAAAACTGACTATCCTACCGATCCTCGACTTCGGCGATGTCATCTACAAAATTGCTTCCAACACTCTACTCAGCAAACTAGATGCAGTTTATCACAGTGCCATCCGTTTTGTCACTAAAGCACCTTATACCACCCACCACTGCGACTTGTATGCTCTAGTCGGCTGGCCCTCGCTACATATTCGTCGCCAGACCCACTGGCTCCAGGTCATCTACAAGTCCATGCTAGGTAAAGCTCCGCCTTATCTCAGTTCACTGGTTACGATGGCAACACCCATCCGTAGCACGCGCTCCAGCAGGTGTATCTCACTGATCATCCCTAAAGCCAACACCTCATTTGGCCGCCTTTCGTTCCAGTTCTCTGCTGCCTGTGATTGGAACGAATTGCAAAAATCGCTGAAGTTGGAGACTTTTATCTCCCTCACCAACTTCAAACATCTTCTATCTGAGCAGCTAACCGATCGCTGCAACTGTACATAGTCTATTGGTAAATAGCCCACCCATTTTCACCTACCTCATCCCCATACTGTTTTTATTTATTTATTTTTCTGCTCTTTTGCACACCAATATCTCTACCTGTACATAACCTTCTGATCATTTATCACTCCAGTGTTAATCTGCATAATTGTAATTATTTGCCTACCTTCTCATGCCTTTTGCACACAATGTATATATAGACTCCCCTTTTTTCTACTGTGTTATTGACTTGTTAATTGTTTACTCCATGTGTAACTCTGTGTTGTCTGTTCACACTGCTATGCCTTATCTTGGCCAGGTCGCAGTTGCAAATGAGAACTTGTTCTCAACTAGCCTACCTGGTTAAATAAAGGTGAAATAAAAATAAAATAAAAAAACCAAGGTTGTCAGGTGCACAGTGTTTCCTCCGACACATTGGTGTGGCTGGCTTCCAGGTTGGATGCGCGCTGTGTTAAGAAGCAGTGCGGCTAGGTTGGGTTGTGTATCGGAGGACGCATGACTTTCAACCTTCGTCTCTCCCGAGCCCGTACGGGAGTTGTAGCGATGAGACGAGATAGTAGTTACTACAACAATTGGACACCACAAAATTGGGGAGAAAAAGGGGTAAAAATTCAAAAAAAAAAAAATTATACGTTTTTTTTTAAAAGAGCGCCTGGGGAATAGGAGTGGAGCTAGGCACTGCAGGGCCTGTATTCACCTCTTCATCACCAGAGGAACAGAGGAGGAGTAGGATAAGGGTACGGCTAAAAGCTATGAGAATTGGTTGTCTAGAATGTCTGGAACAGAGAGTAAAAGGAGGTTTCTGGGGGCGATAAAATAGCTTCAAGGTATAATGTACAGACAAAGGTATGGTAGGATGTGAATACAGTGGAGGTAAACCTAGTTATTGAGTGATGATGTCAGGATTTGGCCAGGGTTGTTCCGGTTTTTGGTCACTAGATGCCCTCATTGTGCTTTTTGACCTTTTGTTTTCCCTTGATCCCCATTATTATTTGCACCTGTGCCTCGTTTCCCCTGATTGTATTTAAACCCTTAGTTTTCCTCAGTTCTTTGCTCTGTGTTTGTATGTTAGCACCCAGCCCTAGTATTCTGTGAACTCTTGTTGATCCCGGTGGACTCTCTTGTGGAATTCTGTTCTTCTTTATTTATTTTTGAGTATCTTTTGAGGCTTTTTATGCTGTTCCTACCACCTTGTGGATTTACCTTTTTTGTCTTGGAGGATTACCTTTGTTCTTGTGGAATTCCTTTTGAGGTTGTGGAGTTACATGTTTTCCTGAAGGACTTCTCTTTTTACTTCATTAAATACACCGTCTCAAGTACTGCTGTGTCTGCCTCATCTTCTGGGTTCTGCCGACTATTCGTGGCTCAGTAGGTTAAGTGACTGTTTCTCACTCCGGAGACCCGGGTTCGTAACCGGGCCCTGACAGATGAGAGAGATATTGTCTCTAGAAACATAATTGAAACCAGGTGATGTCATCGCATGTGTGGGTGGTCGAACTGTAAGGTTGGATAAGGTATAGTGAGCAGGGCTAGAGGGTCTACAGTGAAACATGAACCAGAACACCAATGGACAAGGCATATTGACATTAAGGAGAGGCATGCTTAGTCGGGTGATCATAAGGGTCCAGTGAGTAGTGAGGTTGGTTGGGGTCACGGCGATTCAGACAGCTAGCCGGGCCATCGGTAGCAAGCTAGCATAGGATGGAGATCTGTTTTTAGCCACGCGTTTCCGTCGGTAGATTAGTGGGGTTCCGTGTGGTAGTGGGGATCAATCCAATTGACAAAATAGATAGAGTCATAGTGACCCAAGAAAAATTGTCTGATAGACCTATTCAGATAGCAGCCGATAAGACAGCTAACGATTAGCGGGCCGCAGATGGGCGTTCAGGTAACGTCGCAACGTAGGGGCCAGTTGGATAACTCCCTCGGGCAGATAACGTCGGTAGTCCAGTCGTGAAGGCCCGGTGGGGCTCCGCATCGGCAGTAAAACGGGTCTGGATAGGTGATTGTAGCCCAGGCTGATGGAACTCTTCAGCTGGCTAGCTCTGGAATAATTGATGTTTGCTCCGGGATCGACGTAAGCCAATAGTCACACGGATAGCAGCTAGCTAGCTGCGAGATCCAGGTGTAAATGTCCAGAGCTTGCGGTTGAAATCCGGGGATATGGAGAGAAAAATAGGTCTGGTATGTTCTGGTCTGAGTCGCGTTGTACAAAACTGCCGATAGATTTTCGAGCTAAAGGATAGCTGATGACCACAAACCGTGGTTAGCTGAATATTAACGTTAGCCAGTAATCTGGCTAGCTTCTGGTTAGCTTCTGGCTAGCTTCTGGTTAGCTTCTGGCTAGCTTCTATTGTGGATTTCAGATTTGAGGTAAATAATACTTCTTTTTTTTTAATTGGTGAGGTGATGATGATTACAGTATGAGGGTAATGATTACAGTGTGGGGTAGTGATTACAGTGTGAGGGTAATGGTCACATTATGTGGGTAATGATTACATTATGAGTGTAATGATTACAGTGTGAGGGTAGTGATTACAGTATGGAGGTCATGATTACAGTGTGAAGGTAATGATTACAGTGTGAGGGTAATGATTACAGTGTGGGGGTAGTGATTACAGTGTGGGGGTATTGATTACAGTATGTGGGAAATGATTACAGTATGAGGGTCATGATTACATTATGAGGGTAATGATTACAGTGTGAGGGTAGTGATTACAGTGTGGGGGTAGTGATTACAGTGCGGGGGTGGTGATTACAGTATGAGGGTAATGATTACATTATCAGGGTAATGATTACAGTATGAGGGTAATGATCACATTATGGGGGTAATGATCACATTATGAGGGTAATGATCACATTATGAGGGTAATGATCACATTATGAGGGTAATGATCACATTAAGAGGGTAATGATTACAGTATGAGGGTAATGATCACATTATGAGGGTAATGATTACAGTATGAGGGTAATGATCACATTATGAGGGTAATGATTACAGTATGAGGGTAATGATCACATTATGAGGGTAATGATCACATTATGAGGGTAATGATTACATTATGAGGGTAATGATTACATTAGGATGGTAATGATTACAGTATGAGGGTAATGATTACAGTATGAGGGTAATGATCACATTATGAGGGTAATGATTACATTATGAGGGTAATGATTACATTATGATGGTAATGATTACAGTGTGAGGGTAATGATTACATTATGAGGGTAAAGATTACATTATGATGGTAATGATTACAGTGTTGGGGTAGTGATTACAGTATGAGGGTAATGATCACATTATGAGGGTAATGATTACATTATGAGGGTAATGATTACAGTGTGGGGGTAGTGATTACAGTGTGGGGGTAGTGATTACAGTATGAGGGTAATGATTACAGTATGAGGGTAATGATCACATTATGAGGGTAATGATTACAGTGTGGGGGTAGTGATTACAGTATGAGGGTAATGATTACAGTATGAGGGTAATGATCACATTACGAGGGTAATGGTTACAGTATGAGGGTAATGATTACAGTATCAGGGTAATGATTACAGTATGAGGGTAATGATCACATTATGAGGGTAATGATTACAGTATGAGGGTAATGATTACAGTATGAGGGTAATGATTACAGTATGAGGGTAATCCTGTGGAAAACAGGAGGAGACTGGAGCAGTAAGTGCTAGGCATTAAGTTTGTTTTTCACACGTATGTTCCTCCTCTCTATCTCTTCCAGATACACATAATGATATTTGTTGGGCGTGTAATTACTTAGAGAGTCAAAAGCCACACTGGAAAAGGGAGAACATGTTCACACCATTAAGTTTAAATGAATGATATGTATGCAAACATTTGCTTCTGTCCACCATAGCCCTGGGAGAGAGAGAGGCTGTCTTTGTGTTGTATTGTGTAGTGCAGTGTGTTCAGTTGTGCTGTACTGTCCCACTGTTGTTGTGCTGTGCTGTACGGTGTGTTTTACTTGTTTTGTTGTTGACAGCCATGTCTCTGGCTGCTGGTTCTGACTGACAATGAGCCCTGACCTAGCTGCTGTAAGACATCCACCCACTCGCCATGCCCACACACTCCGCTCTGTGGTAGACACTTAGGTTACCTTGTGGAGTGGACTAAGAACAGTGGTTTCCTTTGGAGTCAGGGTAAATTCAAAGCATTCCTTAAATGATTAATACGGTGCCCAAAAATGTCAAGACAAATTGTGTGCAAGTGTGTGCATGCTTGCATGTGTAACGGAGTTAAGAATGTACCGTAAGCTCACTCCACGGCTTGCTTGAAATGTCGCCGATGACGCTATCGAATTAGATATTTCTCGATAGTTTAAACGGTTGGTACGTTGTCAAGGAGGGTGGTCACTTGTGTTTGCGAACAGAGGGTGACGGGTTTGAGCCCGGTATGGGGACATGGACAGTGGAGGAAGCTATACTGACAGCAGCAAACTGAAGTCCGTTTCACGTGTCTGCGTACATGTGTGTGTCCGCATGGTGCACGTGTACTACGTGCGTGTGTGTGTGTGTGTGTGTGTGTCCCTCCCCTGAGGCCAACAGAGCACTTCCCGGTTGTAATGAGGCGAGAACTGAAACGAGGCTGTAATAATGCTGCCTGGGGAGCAGAGCCTGGCCTCGGCTAGCCCGTCCGGGGTCATACCCTGTTACACAGCTCTGATAGCACGATTCGATCAATGGACATCTGCTCTCAGTATTGCCGTCCGGCCCCAGTTGACACATACTGTGCTGTTATAGTGAACAACCGTGAACATCAAGTTACATCAGGTATATGTGGTCTCAAATGGGGATAAGGCCTTCCATACTAACACCCTGTGTGCTTAAAACCTACAGAGTTGCATTATAACCACGCACTCAACTGTACTGTACTTTGTTTTGTAACTTTTGCACTGCTGAGAGGAGAGCTGACAAGGAAGCATTCCATTGTACTGTGTAAACTACGCTGTACCTTATCCATATGACCAATACAATTTTATTTCCTTTGAATAGCACAACCCCAACAGTGGAAACCCTGTCCAAATGATAGATTTTATAGATTCAAATCTGTAGATGGATATATTTTAATAGTTTAATCAAATTACTGTTTGTACACAAACTGGCTACTGTATCTTAGCCAAAATAAAAATCATGCAAGTTAGATCCGTTTCACAACACAGTACTACATTTTTTTAGTAGGTAGTCAATCTATCAGAGAAATAAATAAAGAGTGAGACTGGGAGAGAAGTAGAGAGTCTTACAGTGGCTGAAATAGGTCTGCATCTATCTACAGTGCCTTGCGAAAGTATTCGGCCCCCTTGAACTTTGCAACCTTTTGCCACATTTCAGGCTTCAAACATAAAGATATAAAACTGTATTTTTTTGTGAAGAATCAACAACAAGTGGGACACAATCATGAAGTGGAACGACATTTATTGGATATTTCAAACTTTTTTAACAAATCAAAAACTGAAAAATTGGGCGTGCAAAATTATTCAGCCCCTTTACTTTCAGTGCAGCAAACTCTCTCCAGAAGTTCAGTGAGGATCTCTGAATGATCCAATGTTGACCTAAATGACTAATGATGATAAATACAATCCACCTGTGTGTAATCAAGTCTCTGTATAAATGCACCTGCACTGTGATAGTCTCAGAGGTCTGTTAAAAGCGCAGAGAGCATCATGAAGAACAAGGAATACACCAGGCAGGTCCGAGATACTGTTGTGAAGAAGTTTAAAGCCGGATTTGGATACAAAAAGATTTCCCAAGCTTTAAACATCCCAAGGAGCACTGTGCAAACGATAATATTGAAATGGAAGGAGTGTCAGACCACTGCAAATCTACCAAGACCTGGCCGTCCCTCTAAACTTTCAGCTCATACAAGGAGATGACTGATCAGAGATGCAGCCAAGAGGCCCATGATCACTCTGGATGAACTGCAGAGATCTACAGCTGAGGTGGGAGACTCTGTCCATAGGACAACAATCAGTCGTATATTGCACAAATCTGGCCTTTATGGAAGAGTGGCAAGAAGAAAGCCATTTCTTAAAGATATCCATAAAAAGTGTTGTTTAAAGTTTGCCACAAGCCACATGGGAGACACACCAAACATGTGGAAGAAGGTGCTCTGGTCAGATGAAACCAAAATTGAACTTTTTGGCAACAATGCAAAACGTTATGTTTGGCGTAAAAGCAACACAGCTGAACACACCATCCCCACTGTCAAACATGGTGGTGGCAGCATCATGGTTTGGGCCTGCTTTTCTTCAGCAGGGACAGGGAAGATGGTTAAAATTGATGGGAAGATGGATGGAGCCAAATACAGGACCATTCTGGAGGAAAACCTGATGGAGTCTGCCATAGACCTGAGACTGGGACAGAGATTTGTCTTCCAACAAGACAATGATCCAAAACATAAAGCAAAATCTACAATGGAATGGTTCAAAAATAAACATATCCAGGTGTTAGAATGGCCAAGTCAAAGTCCAGACCTGAATCCAATCGAGAATCTGTGGAAAGAACTGAAAACTGCTGTTCACAAATGCTCTCCATCCAACCTCACTGAGCTCGAGCTGTTTTGCAAGGAGGAATGGGAAAAAATGTCAGTCTCTCGATGTGCAAAACTGATAGACATACCCCAAGAGACTTACAGCTGTAATCGCAGCAAAAGGTGGCGCTACAAAGTATTAACTTAAGGGGGCTGAATAATTTTGCACGCCCAATTTTTCAGTTTTTGATTTGTTAAAAAAGTTTGAAATATCCAATAAATGTCGTTCCACTTCATGATTGTGTCCCACTTGTTGTTGATTCTTCACAAAAAAATACAGTTTTATATCTTTATGTTTGAAGCCTGAAATGTGGCAAAAGGTCGCAAAGTTCAAGGGGGCCGAATACTTTCGCAAGTCACTGTAT
This sequence comes from Oncorhynchus mykiss, assembly GCF_057628025.1. NCBI lineage: Eukaryota > Metazoa > Chordata > Actinopteri > Salmoniformes > Salmonidae > Oncorhynchus > Oncorhynchus mykiss. The sequence goes on along the minus strand of NC_143030.1, from coordinate 45,073,279 downwards.
TTCTTTCTATCTATCTCTCTCTCACTCACTCTCACAAACACATGCGCACGCACGCACGTGCACACACACACACACACACACAAACGTGACCTGTTTAGCCTGACTCATTTCCCCTCCTGTTTGACTAAACATTCCATCCCTGACAGAAAGAATAACACAAACACACACACACACACACATTACACCTTTTTGGCAGACTGCACAGAATGCTGTTCGGTGAAAATGTAATGTATAACACACATATTATTCGCAAACACACATAGGCAGCATAAACACACACATACACAGACACAGACACACAAACACACATAGGCAACATAAACACATACATACACAGACACACAAACACACATAGGCAGCATAAACACATACATACACAGACACACAAACACACATAGGCAGCATAAACACACACATACACAGACACACAAACACACATAGGCAGCATAAAACACACACAGACACAGACACACAGACACACATAGAGTGGGGTCCAAAATTATTGACACCCTTGATAAAGATGAACAACAATGACTATAAAATACATAACTCAAATATTGAGTATATTGTATGCTCAAGAGAATGGGGAAATTATAGTATTTTACACTAATAGAATTGCTCAGAAAAAAATTTATTTTGTTTAACAAAATAAGGTGGTCAAAAGTTTAGTATTTGGTCCCATATTCCAAGAAATTACTACATCAAGCTTGTACCTCCAAGAGATTTCCACTTCTCACCATTACCAATAACAGGGGAGGTTAGCACGTCTTAGGGGTATGATCTTTGACCCTCTGTGACTTTCTCACACACGTAGTTAAAGGAGATGTCATTAAGTACCTACCAAATCTGTCACGAGTCCGACCGAGGGTGTTTCCCTTTCCCGGGCAGGTGGCGCTCGGCGGTCGTCGTCACCGGCCTATTAGCTGCCACTGATTGTTTTTCCTTCCCCTCCTTGTATGTTGAGTGGTAGCACCTGTGAATGTTTAATTAGTTTGTCTTTATTAGACAGCCGGCCCGCCCGGTTGTTGTGCGGGATTATTTCTATGTAAACCTTCGGCTCTGTGGTATAGGCACGTGTTAGTGTCCGGTCGGGATTGTTTCCCATTGTACATTTTGACTCCCTGTGTTTTGGGAACGTAACGTGTTTGTGTGGATTTACCTTTTTTGTCTTGGAGGATTACCTTTGTTCTTGTGGAATTCCTTTTGAGGTTGTGGAGTTACATGTTTTCCTGAAGGACTTCTCTTTTTACTTCATTAAATACACCGTCTCAAGTACTGCTGTGTCTGCCTCATCTTCTGGGTTCTGCCGACTATTCGTGGCTCAGTAGGTTAAGTGACTGTTTCTCACTCCGGAGACCCGGGTTCGTAACCGGGCCCTGACAGATGAGAGAGATATTGTCTCTAGAAACATAATTGAAACCAGGTGATGTCATCGCATGTGTGGGTGGTCGAACTGTAAGGTTGGATAAGGTATAGTGAGCAGGGCTAGAGGGTCTACAGTGAAACATGAACCAGAACACCAATGGACAAGGCATATTGACATTAAGGAGAGGCATGCTTAGTCGGGTGATCATAAGGGTCCAGTGAGTAGTGAGGTTGGTTGGGGTCACGGCGATTCAGACAGCTAGCCGGGCCATCGGTAGCAAGCTAGCATAGGATGGAGATCTGTTTTTAGCCACGCGTTTCCGTCGGTAGATTAGTGGGGTTCCGTGTGGTAGTGGGGATCAATCCAATTGACAAAATAGATAGAGTCATAGTGACCCAAGAAAAATTGTCTGATAGACCTATTCAGATAGCAGCCGATAAGACAGCTAACGATTAGCGGGCCGCAGATGGGCGTTCAGGTAACGTCGCAACGTAGGGGCCAGTTGGATAACTCCCTCGGGCAGATAACGTCGGTAGTCCAGTCGTGAAGGCCCGGTGGGGCTCCGCATCGGCAGTAAAACGGGTCTGGATAGGTGATTGTAGCCCAGGCTGATGGAACTCTTCAGCTGGCTAGCTCTGGAATAATTGATGTTTGCTCCGGGATCGACGTAAGCCAATAGTCACACGGATAGCAGCTAGCTAGCTGCGAGATCCAGGTGTAAATGTCCAGAGCTTGCGGTTGAAATCCGGGGATATGGAGAGAAAAATAGGTCTGGTATGTTCTGGTCTGAGTCGCGTTGTACAAAACTGCCGATAGATTTTCGAGCTAAAGGATAGCTGATGACCACAAACCGTGGTTAGCTGAATATTAACGTTAGCCAGTAATCTGGCTAGCTTCTGGTTAGCTTCTGGCTAGCTTCTGGTTAGCTTCTGGCTAGCTTCTATTGTGGATTTCAGATTTGAGGTAAATAATACTTCTTTTTTTTTAATTGGTGAGGTGATGATGATTACAGTATGAGGGTAATGATTACAGTGTGGGGTAGTGATTACAGTGTGAGGGTAATGGTCACATTATGTGGGTAATGATTACATTATGAGTGTAATGATTACAGTGTGAGGGTAGTGATTACAGTATGGAGGTCATGATTACAGTGTGAAGGTAATGATTACAGTGTGAGGGTAATGATTACAGTGTGGGGGTAGTGATTACAGTGTGGGGGTATTGATTACAGTATGTGGGAAATGATTACAGTATGAGGGTCATGATTACATTATGAGGGTAATGATTACAGTGTGAGGGTAGTGATTACAGTGTGGGGGTAGTGATTACAGTGCGGGGGTGGTGATTACAGTATGAGGGTAATGATTACATTATCAGGGTAATGATTACAGTATGAGGGTAATGATCACATTATGGGGGTAATGATCACATTATGAGGGTAATGATCACATTATGAGGGTAATGATCACATTATGAGGGTAATGATCACATTAAGAGGGTAATGATTACAGTATGAGGGTAATGATCACATTATGAGGGTAATGATTACAGTATGAGGGTAATGATCACATTATGAGGGTAATGATTACAGTATGAGGGTAATGATCACATTATGAGGGTAATGATCACATTATGAGGGTAATGATTACATTATGAGGGTAATGATTACATTAGGATGGTAATGATTACAGTATGAGGGTAATGATTACAGTATGAGGGTAATGATCACATTATGAGGGTAATGATTACATTATGAGGGTAATGATTACATTATGATGGTAATGATTACAGTGTGAGGGTAATGATTACATTATGAGGGTAAAGATTACATTATGATGGTAATGATTACAGTGTTGGGGTAGTGATTACAGTATGAGGGTAATGATCACATTATGAGGGTAATGATTACATTATGAGGGTAATGATTACAGTGTGGGGGTAGTGATTACAGTGTGGGGGTAGTGATTACAGTATGAGGGTAATGATTACAGTATGAGGGTAATGATCACATTATGAGGGTAATGATTACAGTGTGGGGGTAGTGATTACAGTATGAGGGTAATGATTACAGTATGAGGGTAATGATCACATTACGAGGGTAATGGTTACAGTATGAGGGTAATGATTACAGTATCAGGGTAATGATTACAGTATGAGGGTAATGATCACATTATGAGGGTAATGATTACAGTATGAGGGTAATGATTACAGTATGAGGGTAATGATTACAGTATGAGGGTAATCCTGTGGAAAACAGGAGGAGACTGGAGCAGTAAGTGCTAGGCATTAAGTTTGTTTTTCACACGTATGTTCCTCCTCTCTATCTCTTCCAGATACACATAATGATATTTGTTGGGCGTGTAATTACTTAGAGAGTCAAAAGCCACACTGGAAAAGGGAGAACATGTTCACACCATTAAGTTTAAATGAATGATATGTATGCAAACATTTGCTTCTGTCCACCATAGCCCTGGGAGAGAGAGAGGCTGTCTTTGTGTTGTATTGTGTAGTGCAGTGTGTTCAGTTGTGCTGTACTGTCCCACTGTTGTTGTGCTGTGCTGTACGGTGTGTTTTACTTGTTTTGTTGTTGACAGCCATGTCTCTGGCTGCTGGTTCTGACTGACAATGAGCCCTGACCTAGCTGCTGTAAGACATCCACCCACTCGCCATGCCCACACACTCCGCTCTGTGGTAGACACTTAGGTTACCTTGTGGAGTGGACTAAGAACAGTGGTTTCCTTTGGAGTCAGGGTAAATTCAAAGCATTCCTTAAATGATTAATACGGTGCCCAAAAATGTCAAGACAAATTGTGTGCAAGTGTGTGCATGCTTGCATGTGTAACGGAGTTAAGAATGTACCGTAAGCTCACTCCACGGCTTGCTTGAAATGTCGCCGATGACGCTATCGAATTAGATATTTCTCGATAGTTTAAACGGTTGGTACGTTGTCAAGGAGGGTGGTCACTTGTGTTTGCGAACAGAGGGTGACGGGTTTGAGCCCGGTATGGGGACATGGACAGTGGAGGAAGCTATACTGACAGCAGCAAACTGAAGTCCGTTTCACGTGTCTGCGTACATGTGTGTGTCCGCATGGTGCACGTGTACTACGTGCGTGTGTGTGTGTGTGTGTGTGTGTCCCTCCCCTGAGGCCAACAGAGCACTTCCCGGTTGTAATGAGGCGAGAACTGAAACGAGGCTGTAATAATGCTGCCTGGGGAGCAGAGCCTGGCCTCGGCTAGCCCGTCCGGGGTCATACCCTGTTACACAGCTCTGATAGCACGATTCGATCAATGGACATCTGCTCTCAGTATTGCCGTCCGGCCCCAGTTGACACATACTGTGCTGTTATAGTGAACAACCGTGAACATCAAGTTACATCAGGTATATGTGGTCTCAAATGGGGATAAGGCCTTCCATACTAACACCCTGTGTGCTTAAAACCTACAGAGTTGCATTATAACCACGCACTCAACTGTACTGTACTTTGTTTTGTAACTTTTGCACTGCTGAGAGGAGAGCTGACAAGGAAGCATTCCATTGTACTGTGTAAACTACGCTGTACCTTATCCATATGACCAATACAATTTTATTTCCTTTGAATAGCACAACCCCAACAGTGGAAACCCTGTCCAAATGATAGATTTTATAGATTCAAATCTGTAGATGGATATATTTTAATAGTTTAATCAAATTACTGTTTGTACACAAACTGGCTACTGTATCTTAGCCAAAATAAAAATCATGCAAGTTAGATCCGTTTCACAACACAGTACTACATTTTTTTAGTAGGTAGTCAATCTATCAGAGAAATAAATAAAGAGTGAGACTGGGAGAGAAGTAGAGAGTCTTACAGTGGCTGAAATAGGTCTGCATCTATCTACAGTGCCTTGCGAAAGTATTCGGCCCCCTTGAACTTTGCAACCTTTTGCCACATTTCAGGCTTCAAACATAAAGATATAAAACTGTATTTTTTTGTGAAGAATCAACAACAAGTGGGACACAATCATGAAGTGGAACGACATTTATTGGATATTTCAAACTTTTTTAACAAATCAAAAACTGAAAAATTGGGCGTGCAAAATTATTCAGCCCCTTTACTTTCAGTGCAGCAAACTCTCTCCAGAAGTTCAGTGAGGATCTCTGAATGATCCAATGTTGACCTAAATGACTAATGATGATAAATACAATCCACCTGTGTGTAATCAAGTCTCTGTATAAATGCACCTGCACTGTGATAGTCTCAGAGGTCTGTTAAAAGCGCAGAGAGCATCATGAAGAACAAGGAATACACCAGGCAGGTCCGAGATACTGTTGTGAAGAAGTTTAAAGCCGGATTTGGATACAAAAAGATTTCCCAAGCTTTAAACATCCCAAGGAGCACTGTGCAAACGATAATATTGAAATGGAAGGAGTGTCAGACCACTGCAAATCTACCAAGACCTGGCCGTCCCTCTAAACTTTCAGCTCATACAAGGAGATGACTGATCAGAGATGCAGCCAAGAGGCCCATGATCACTCTGGATGAACTGCAGAGATCTACAGCTGAGGTGGGAGACTCTGTCCATAGGACAACAATCAGTCGTATATTGCACAAATCTGGCCTTTATGGAAGAGTGGCAAGAAGAAAGCCATTTCTTAAAGATATCCATAAAAAGTGTTGTTTAAAGTTTGCCACAAGCCACATGGGAGACACACCAAACATGTGGAAGAAGGTGCTCTGGTCAGATGAAACCAAAATTGAACTTTTTGGCAACAATGCAAAACGTTATGTTTGGCGTAAAAGCAACACAGCTGAACACACCATCCCCACTGTCAAACATGGTGGTGGCAGCATCATGGTTTGGGCCTGCTTTTCTTCAGCAGGGACAGGGAAGATGGTTAAAATTGATGGGAAGATGGATGGAGCCAAATACAGGACCATTCTGGAGGAAAACCTGATGGAGTCTGCCATAGACCTGAGACTGGGACAGAGATTTGTCTTCCAACAAGACAATGATCCAAAACATAAAGCAAAATCTACAATGGAATGGTTCAAAAATAAACATATCCAGGTGTTAGAATGGCCAAGTCAAAGTCCAGACCTGAATCCAATCGAGAATCTGTGGAAAGAACTGAAAACTGCTGTTCACAAATGCTCTCCATCCAACCTCACTGAGCTCGAGCTGTTTTGCAAGGAGGAATGGGAAAAAATGTCAGTCTCTCGATGTGCAAAACTGATAGACATACCCCAAGAGACTTACAGCTGTAATCGCAGCAAAAGGTGGCGCTACAAAGTATTAACTTAAGGGGGCTGAATAATTTTGCACGCCCAATTTTTCAGTTTTTGATTTGTTAAAAAAGTTTGAAATATCCAATAAATGTCGTTCCACTTCATGATTGTGTCCCACTTGTTGTTGATTCTTCACAAAAAAATACAGTTTTATATCTTTATGTTTGAAGCCTGAAATGTGGCAAAAGGTCGCAAAGTTCAAGGGGGCCGAATACTTTCGCAAGTCACTGTATTTCTTTCTATCTATCTCTCTCTCACTCACTCTCACAAACACATGCGCACGCACGCACGTGCACACACACACACACACACACAAACGTGACCTGTTTAGCCTGACTCATTTCCCCTCCTGTTTGACTAAACATTCCATCCCTGACAGAAAGAATAACACAAACACACACACACACACACATTACACCTTTTTGGCAGACTGCACAGAATGCTGTTCGGTGAAAATGTAATGTATAACACACATATTATTCGCAAACACACATAGGCAGCATAAACACACACATACACAGACACAGACACACAAACACACATAGGCAACATAAACACATACATACACAGACACACAAACACACATAGGCAGCATAAACACATACATACACAGACACACAAACACACATAGGCAGCATAAACACACACATACACAGACACACAAACACACATAGGCAGCATAAAACACACACAGACACAGACACACAGACACACATAGAGTGGGGTCCAAAATTATTGACACCCTTGATAAAGATGAACAACAATGACTATAAAATACATAACTCAAATATTGAGTATATTGTATGCTCAAGAGAATGGGGAAATTATAGTATTTTACACTAATAGAATTGCTCAGAAAAATTTTTATTTTGTTTAACAAAATAAGGTGGTCAAAAGTTTAGTATTTGGTCCCATATTCCAAGAAATTACTACATCAAGCTTGTACCTCCAAGAGATTTCCACTTCTCACCATTACCAATAACAGGGGAGGTTAGCACGTCTTAGGGGTATGATCTTTGACCCTCTGTGACTTTCTCACACACGTAGTTAAAGGAGATGTCATTAAGTACCTACCAAATCTGTCACGAGTCCGACCGAGGGTGTTTCCCTTTCCCGGGCAGGTGGCGCTCGGCGGTCGTCGTCACCGGCCTATTAGCTGCCACTGATTGTTTTTCCTTCCCCTCCTTGTATGTTGAGTGGTAGCACCTGTGAATGTTTAATTAGTTTGTCTTTATTAGACAGCCGGCCCGCCCGGTTGTTGTGCGGGATTATTTCTATGTAAACCTTCGGCTCTGTGGTATAGGCACGTGTTAGTGTCCGGTCGGGATTGTTTCCCATTGTACATTTTGACTCCCTGTGTTTTGGGAACGTAACGTGTTTGTGAGCACCCTGTGGTGCATTGGTGCGATTAAAAGACGCGCAGCATTGAACTCTCTGTCTCCTGCATTTGACTCCACACCCACGACACCCGGAGCATTACAAAATCGAACAAATATCTGACTACCATATTTATAAGACTCTTTAGGGCTGTCAATAATTTATACCCCTACATTTTTTGGGAAAAATAGTATTTGTTGCTCATCTTTATCAAGGGTGTCAATAATTTCAGACCCTGCTGTATATACACACACAAAACATGGTCTTGAGCCTTGAGCCGCTGAACGATGTGCTACATACAGTCAAAGACATGGACACAATGTCTGCTCGGCTCAGAATGAGAACGCAGCCCAAAACCACTTACAACTGATCTAGTAACACCATTAAATCCAAAAGCCCTATCTTAGATACTAGCATACTGTCTAAAATAGTTGGAGAGATTAAAACCATTCAGCTATCCAATTCCATCAAAAGTGAGACCGTGGTGATACAGAATCAATGAAACAACCCACACACAATGTCTCTCTTCAACAGATACATGGACATATCTCCGGGGGAATAAAAATTATCAAACACAGAGGAACACACAGGACAGTAAGCATCATCCCTCAATGGGTTTCATTAAGATTGTCTATCCAGTGTTACTCAACTGTGTGTTTATGCTGTGACTGTTGGCTCCTGTTGCCAATGGAGACCAATGCGACGGCTCGCTCATTGGACAAGCAGTATGCTGGTGGTCAGAGGAGACGCCATAAGTATAAGTACCCATCAGATCATAGCCAAGCTGAATAGGATCCTTATCGTCATCCCAGCCACAGCAGGGGTCAGTCTGACCCAAACAGACAGAGTCACACGATCCACTGTTAAACCCTCATCCCTTTCACAGTCCCACCTCCCACTCGTGTGCTAGACCCTGACCACTCCCCCTCCCCGTCTCTGCCTGCACAACCTCCTCTCATCTACTGGCCACTAATCTACAGCACAGCTTAATCCTCCAAACCTGGCCACACACATACACTCATAGCGTCACAGAGGCATGTGCGCACACACACACACACTCTTTCTCTCTCTCAATATAGGATGTTCCTAGTTCCTCACCCGCTCAAATTAGGATACTCCCACAGATACATGCACCCCAGATAAAGAGCCACACTGGTGTGAGTGGCCAGGCTCAATGAACATAAGGGAGAAGGTCTCAAGCCCCTAAGTGACCGTCACACAGCACGACACACAATCAATCAAATGCATTTTATAAAGCCCTTTTTACATCAGCAGTTGCAACAAAGTGCTTACACAGAAACCGATACTCAATGCAGATGTAGAAGCACAACGGCTAGGAAAAACTCCCTAGAAAGTCAGGGAACCTAGGAAGAAGCCTAGAAAGGAACCAGGCTCTGATGGGTGGCCAGTCCTCTTCTGGCTGTGCTGGGTGGAGATTATGACAGTACATGGCCATGTACTCTTAAGACACACATGCAATCATCCTTAAAGCACCCGCACTCATTCATGCTCCAGATCTGCACTTCTACTGATCCACCCTTACAGTGTTCAAATGAGGATTACACCCTGAGAGGGAGAGTGCATTCAAGGTTTTCATAGATTAGGAATTGTTGGTTTCATTCATGCTAGCTAGCCTATTAAGCACACACCAGGCTTGGGGACAATTCCATTTAAATTCCAGACAATTCAAGAAGTACACTGAAATTTGAAATTACAAATGAAATGTGGAATTGCAATATGGTTTATTTTCTGAATTGCCTGGAATTGACCCCAACCCTGGCACACACAGACTCACCCCTCCCCCTTCAGTAATGCTTGTGTGTGTGTGTGTGTGTGTGTGTGTGTGTGTGTGTGTGTGTGTGTGTGTGTGTGTGTGTGTGTGTGTGTGTGTGTGTGTGTGTGTGTGTGTGTGTGTGTGTGTGTGTGTTGTTAGTGCACAGACACTGGAAATGATTTAACTCATGCCAACTCACACATCAGGTGTTGAAATCTAAAACCACGTCACCTGAATCTCTACGGTTTCACAGTAGAAATCCTCAGATTTCTCAGTCCAATCCCTCAAATAAAGCAAACTACTGTCCTAAAGGAAAATGAATTAGTGACTCAGTTCACTCTAGCTTTCACTTCAACAATAACCATGGTGGAGGAATCTGCGTCCTTGGCCTGTATGGGAAACAGCTGCGTTCCTATAATGTCTCCCGCTGTCGCCACAACACTACCTACTGCTTCTATACAAGTTATGCACATAAAATAAGATGGGTGGGAGGGGCTAAAATATGCTAGAAATGACTCTCTCAAAATGTGTTCACAACAGCCTTATACCTCCAGCAATTTACAACATAAACAAATCAATTATTTGATCTCCTTCCTGCTCATTTTAAATGTGTTTATTCTGACGAGAGCTTTGAGAGTAGAGAAAACCTCCATCAAATAAAGATTGGACATGAGATGATGCCGACCAGAGGTTTGGCGAGAGTTAATACTCGGTTTCCTCCATCTGTTAAGAGATCTGTTTTTTAATACTTACTTCTCTAAGAAGATCTCAGGGCAATATCAGATCTCAGGGCACTATCAGATCTCAGGGCAATATCAGATCTCAGGGCAACATCATTCACAGCACGACAAGTTCATAGGCATGCGTCTTCCGGTGCAATCTAAAGAGGACAAACGTCTTTTCACATTTTTAACAGTTAGGGGCCTGGCATGCCATTGGATCTGCATTCACAGAGATGGTATAGAACCGAGATAGATGGTCAATCTAACACGCAAAGAAGGAGCAAAACTCATCAGAAACTCTGAATACCTACGGCCATCTCTCATGTCATCCTTCCCTGTACCACTCTCTGTGAATCGTGAGATACAAGGTTTACAGCTCTGTATGTCAAAATGGAATTAAGTATCTTTGACAAGCACTTGTTACATATTGTAGCCTCGACCGGGACTCTAACCATTACGCCAAGAAGTCCAAACCTCTTAACGAGGTCGGTAGGTGTTGGGTTAAGGTCGCTACAGTACACCTTTTCTTTGGGAGAGCGTGTCCCCACTTGGTATAGACCAAGTCCCTTGTGTGTACACGCCCCTCCGGTGGCCCAACGGCCTCCATTCCACTTTTGACGCCAATATACTGAACTTGGGGGGTAGCTCCGACCGGGACTCGAACCCAGGTCCATCGACTATCAATCCAACACTTTAACCGTTACGCCAAGAAGTCAGAACCTGAGGCAGCTCCAATATAATTCTAAAATCATTTGCTGGTCACTGTTAAAGGTTGCTGATTGACATATAACTGGTCATAGAACTATAATGCTAACTATAACTGCTCTGGGTAAATTCTATTTGATCATTTTAATTTCCTTATTGCTTCTATGCTGCAGCAGTGTGTGCGATTATATCAGCACAATACTGTAAACAAACTAACATGGTATAACAAATGATCAGGGCATTCTCCTCTCCAAGCCCTCACTGCTGAATGTGGAACAGACTGGGCGTGACACACAGGACAGATGACCTCCAGAACAGACTAGCGTAGCATACTGTTTGCGTCAACAAACGAAACATGATACATCACCAAATAATGACAGGAAACCCCTGAGGCCATGCAGGGAACAACCAATCCCAAGCCAGGCCCAGCAGACAGGTTAAAGACCAATATGTGTAGCCATAGTGATGTCAACATGTACAGTGTGTGTTCCCCAGTGTGTGTGTGTGTGTGTGTGTGTGTGTGTGTGTGTGTGTGTGTGTGTGTGTGTGTGTGTGTTCTTCAGACTACCTATGGTGAGCCACATCCACCAGCGGCAACACACAAAACATTCAATAGCAGAAACAATCCTCCTAGAAAAACTATGGACAAGTGTCACTTCCTGAAACCCTGCTATACTTTAGAATAGAATAGAATAGAATAGAATGGAATGCTCACCAGGTCGTGGTTGGTGGAGTTGGAGTCGTCCTCTGGGAAGGGGATGTAAACAGCTAAGGCCACACAGTTGGCAAAAATAGAGAGCAGTATAAAGATATCAAAGGGTCTGAGGCACACAGTTAAGGAACAAGCATAAAACAGAGAGAGCACATTGCAGTCATGTAAAGGTGGGGGGGGGGGGGGGGGATCCTGAAATTCTCTTGGCTCTGATGAGGTGAAAAGCACAATGCTCAAAGCAAACATTTTCAAATACAGGGACTTCATCAGTTTGAAAAATGGGGAGCTTACTCCTTATCATGGGATTGTCTTAATGTGCCATCTATAAAAACACACTGGATACGGTATGAGATGTCTGCATTCAGCACTACACTCAAATGAATTTCTCTAGTCCAGGGTTTCCCAAACTCCTCGGGACCCCAAGGGGTGCACGTTTTGGTTTTCTGCCCTAGCACTCCACAGCTGATTCAAATAATCAACTAATCATCAAGTGTTGAATCATTTGAATCAGATGTGTAGTGCTAGGGCAAAAAAAAATAAACGTTTACTCGAGGACCCGAGTTTTGGGAAACGCTGCTCTAGACTGTCTCCAGCCGAGGTCTGGTCTGGGAGTGTTTTCAGCTTAGAAGAGGAAAGGCCCAGACAATGGCAAGGATACATGATCACTATAGACTATAGAATGATCACTATAGACTGCAGAATAAATGATTTTGTTGCCGATTGTTTGTTTAGAGCTTGGGAAGAGATGCGAACTATCAGAGGATGACACTTGCCATCATGGCTATCATGGACTGCTTTCTCTTGTAAACAAATAGACCAAAAGCCACAGGTGTTTCCCATGGTCCCATGTGGGGACACAGAGAGTCCCTGTATATCTCCATCGTGAGAGCCCCAGAAAGGATACTTCCACTCCACCAGGCTGATGCAGGCTCTGCGGATGGGATTGTTGAGGGTGAGGCAGAACAGTGCCCTGGGCGGTCTGCTGTTGGTGGAGCCGCCCTGCTTCTTGCTCTTGGCATACAGCTGCCTCTTCCTCTGTGACAGTGAGCCCACCGGGGCGGGTGTGGCCCCAGGGACAGGGGGGCGGGCGCTCATGCTCTGGGGTGCCTCGCCCTGGGCGTTACGAGCAGCATGGATCGCGGCCTGCCAGGAGATAGTGCCGGTCTGGGGGCAGGGTTCGGGCTGCGGGTGGGAGGGGTTTTCTGACCCGAGGGCCGACGTGTCACCAGAGTGATGGGCTCTGTTGCTGCTGGCATACTGTGCCCCTGAGGACAGAAAAGGGGAGAGAGAGAGGGATTGATCAGAGAAAGGTGTACGCCAGAGGGAGAGTGGGGAAGGGGAGGGAAGTGAATGGTGAGACAACCAGGGGATAGAGAGTGGAAGAGAGAGAGAAAGGCATGAAATACAAACTGTATGTGAAACTCAGAAGGTTCCCTCACCAGTCTCTGTGACTATGCAGTGACACTTCAATATCCAAATAAACCTTTTAACGCTGCATGTATTTCTTCACAGGAAGATGCTACAACGTCCACAATTGAAGCCAATTGGCTTTATTTAGTATGTATGCCTAGTTATTGGTGAATCTCTTTTAAATAAAACTAGATTTTTGTTGGTCTCAGAAAACCACTACATTTAATTTATATTGGCAAACATTAATTTTGCGGTGAGCTGATTAGAATGGCAAGCTGTAATCAAAGCAATGACTTCCTTGGACAGGATAGTGATGTTGTTATTGCTTGATGAGATGGGGCTAAGCTGACCAGGGAGCATTCCCTTGACAACCAATGAAAACACAGAGGATACAGAGGAAGGCTGCTCATTGTAAGAGCCTAATAGACCATAAAGGTTGCTACAAAAAAAAATGGAAAAGAATGTGGAAATAATGATTTATTTCTGGTGATGACCTAATTGAATACTGTGAAATGGATCGCATAATCCACTGTTACAACCAATTAAATTGATGCAAAACTGAGTCAGACAAAATACAATTGAATTATTGAAATCTAAATAATGTCACTGCTTCCTCTCGCCTGGACTAGACTTCATATGATCACATTCCAAACTTCCATCAAATCAATCCACAAATATACCTACCTTTTTCTCAGGACTACATTTCAGAGGATTATTCAAATATATTACGGAGACATCAGTGACGTCCACTGCTTATAAAACTATAATAATAAATTAATGATGCTTGCAGCACAAAATAAATAGAAAGCTTTGGGCTCCGGGTCACACGAGAGACAAGTACGACAAGACTGACATAAGACACACACATATATATATATTTATTTATATATATATATATACACAAGAGCGCACCGGCGTCCTCCCGACAGCGCAGCGCTCCAGTGACAACTGATTTACATCGGATTTACCTTCGGGCTGTTCTTCTGCCTCTTGCATCCTCTTCTCCACATTGAAACACCGTTTTAATTCCAACACAGTAAAAAAAATATCAAAAAGTGTAACAATAAACGAAAGTGTTCAACAACAACATTTCATAAATCCTACAGAACCCCAGAGAGTAGCCTACACCACAAGCATCTTTGCATTGCAACATCCGGGTGTTGCGCATGATGGATCGTAGATGGATAAAATAAAGACGCCTACATTATATCCTGGATCAGTGGTCCATAGGCTACGAGTCTCTTCGAAGTTTTTGGTTAGACTACTGAAGCAACAGGAAAACGGCTGTGACCATCCTCTCAAAACTACGCGAAGATGTGATTTTGGACCCTGTGTCCAAGGTGCGCAACGTGTCACTATTTACTCTCTAATGGGCATCCCATGCTAATCCGTTTAGAGATAGCAATCTACTGTAGTAGTCTACCAGGTACGGTTGTTGTAAAAATAATAATAATAATAATAATAATAATTAAAAAACAGCTTCTGAGTTGGGCCAATGCCAATCAATTAAAATTCTTGTTTTGATTTTGATTTAACCAGGCAAGTCAGTTAAGAACAAATTCTTATTTGCAATGATGGCCTACCCCGGCCAAACCCTAACGACGCTGGGCCAATTGTGCGCCGCCCTATGTGACTCCCATTCACCGCCGGTTGTGAAACAGCCTGTAATCGAACCAGGGTCTGTAGTGACGCCTCTAGCACTGAGATGCAGTGCCTTAGACCGCTGCGCCACTCAGAAGCCCATATTATTATTATTAGGCTATATGGATGGCCATATCGCCTAATAACCATCAACAATTAACCGTAATAAATCAAACTAATAAAGTAAACTAATAAATCATGGGCCTAATATTACTATGACATCGATGTAATAACTATTATGATCATGTGTAGATTTAAGGTTAATCAATTGTTGCTCAATAACGTTCCAGGGCAATCACAGAGACAAATGGGCCTGTGGCATCGTAAATTACGTACCTGCGCTGGTGGACGCATGGCCAAACCAAATACACACCACACACCCACACACACACGCTGACACCACAATAAAATATGCATGCTTTTGGATTAATACGGGTCACTGAGGTTTGGACAATAAATGTGTTTATGGGCTTGGTAGGTCTTATTATAAACCAAAATGGGCAACTTTTAAGTTCAAAATTATTCGTTTTTTATATCACATAATTGAATTCCCTGCATGTATATTTCACAAATGAATTACTGTGTGCACACCTTGCAGATTTCACATTTATCACGTTATAAATCATCATTCTGTCTCATTAAAATCACTTGGTTTTTAAAAGGCTCTATTTTTTTGTCTAAAAAGCCAAATAATCATTAGCCAATTATTAGTCAAACATAGGGCTACATTTGGTACATAGGCTATCATGTAGAGGAGGACATTACGCACAGAAATTGAAGGCCCATAAAATAGGTCTACAGCAGGGTAAGCCAGTCTACCCCAACAAAATGTACCAAGCAAAAAACATACAATTATTTATCTTTCGTCTCTGTGTTTCCTAATTGTCTGAATGCATCTCACCGGAGAAAGCATCCGAGCGAGCGAAACAGCGCCACTCTGTCTCCGTGTGGGCCATCTATCTGATGCTATCTGGTCCAAAAAAAGTATGACATTGTGGCTGCCCATATTATTGAAGTCCTTTATGGCGGCGCACAATTTGTCCAGCGTCGTCCGGGTTTGGTCGGGCTAGGCTGTCATCGTAAAGAAGAATTTGTTCTTAACTGATTTGCCTAGTTAAATTAAACAATTAAAAATTAAAAATCAGCATTGAGCTAAACTGAGTGAGCTCAACTGTAAATGGTCCTTGCACACAAAAAAAAAAAAGTGTCAAGGGAAGCCAGTTTGGATTTGGCTTCACTCCTATCAAATTGCATCCAGAGCATATATCATTAACATAAACAACTTGTTGCATCTTGTTGTGTTGTTGCCCTCCAGTGGCTAGCTAGCTAACTAAAATTGTCCTTTTCCTAAATTAGCCATGGATGGAGATAGGGATTTGGAGTTGTGGTTACACTTGATCATCCATACTGGCCAATGATTATAACTGTGATTCTGATCCAACCATTAATTCATACATTGTGCGCCAGGCCTGGGAGTTTGGAAGTTCAATATGTAGCTAGATGTAGAAGGCCAATGTTAACTAGCTAATGTTGCCCATGAAAGGAAGTAAGGCTATCAAGCAGGTGTTTTAGCCAGGTAGCCTAGGACAATAAAAAAATAAAAGAGTGTACTATATGACAGCGTGATAGACTGTTTTGTCAACATGAAAGAGAGGAGGATGGTAATGGCTCATCTCTCTCTACAAGTAGAGTGAGTCAACATGTTTTTTCTACTTACACAAACATCGCCACATCATATTTAGCTTATGTTGATTGGACTAAATTGTTTTTGGTATCTTTTAGTTGGCACTGTATTAGACGAGGTATAGGTGATTTGATGTTGAAATGTTAAAGTTGAAATGGTTCAGGAAGAGTGGAGGGAGCTCCTGTTTTCTTTGCAACCTGCGGTAAGGTCTCCGTGGTTCTAAATCAATAGTTCTTTAGGGGTGGGAAAATATTGGAAATATTAATTTGCTTGGCCATTCTGTAGGTCATGTAATTGTTTGTTACATGAAATATGCTTTGTGGACTTCACCTTACAGATGTTGCTCTCTGCTTTTGTGATGAAACAAAGGAATTTATTCTGCCACTTTGTCTTACTGTCTTGGCCTTAGGCCTATTTTTATCATGGTTGCAAGGCATATGAACTAACTGTATTTATAGAGCAAACAAGGCAATTATCACAACACAGGTTGTAATGTAGCTTTTTTTTCTGGCTTCCCCAGTGATTTTTACCCACACACTGCTACTGGTCTACGGTATAAAATGTATATCCTATAAAAAAGAATGTCGCTCATGTGTTATTATACCTACACATTAAACATATATTGTCAGTCAGTTGTTTTTTCAAATTTTGCCATTGATTAGGCTAATAGCATGAGGTCGTTAGGCAACATAAATTGTGTAACTCTATCCCCATGATTTACCCCGGTGTCGTCGAACCCTGACCGTGACCGTAATATCATCTCCCTCTGTTTTGGGACCACATGACACAGTTTAGGGCCCACATTCTGTAACGAACCGAAAGGAAATGAACCCTCTGTGTGTTGGACGGTTACTGGTTATTGGATTAGCCTAGGTCTACCTGTCTGCAGCTGGACTACTGTTTCACAGCGATAATCCCTTAATTATAATACTTTGTTCCCCAGTGAATTGAAGCAAAGGATGTTGTTGACCTAACTAGCCTAAGGCTACTTCAGAAAATAACTAATGACTTTCAATATCCAATTTGATCTTTTGGCTTATAGCATAGGCCTACGGGTTTAAGACTGAGTTGGAGGCCCGTCATTCACTTAAAACTAATAACGGTAGGTTTATTGACAGAACAGGTATCTCTTTTACTATTCCAAACCCCACATTGAGGTGCTTATTTCAAAAACATGTCTTCCCCCCTATGTTAAAATATGCTTTAAATTTGAGGGTCACCAGTAGCTCCAAATTGTCTATTATAAAGGTGTTGCCACATTGGTTATCGGTGTCATCGAAATATATTGCATCAGTGCCGCCTTGTGGTAAATCGTGCAGTCTACATAGTATTTGGCCTTAAGGAAAAAATATTTTGCCCAGTCCGAAATTAATTCTTAGACCCTAACACTTTTCCTGGGACTAAAATAAATTGATGAATTGGTTGGTGTGGTCATTATTTTCCACTGACAGCTGGCTATGTAGATCAAAAAAAATATTGTTTGGGTTTTTAGAGATCTGGGTTATGATAATCCAGAGCTATGGGTTTGACGTTTTGTCATCCTCAAGTTATATAGTCTACCTGGATAGACAGGCCCATAGCAAAATAGCACCTCTCAAATGCATGAGCGTGAGTGAGCAATCATTTTTAGGCACTTGCGAAATGAGATTCAACACTGACTGGACTGATCTACAAATCACCATGAGTCATTAATAGATTATCAATAGCATTTGTATATCAGTCAATCACTCGCAATTTACACATGATACGCTACGGTTTTTAATTTTGACGCTCTCGAACACGACCAATCAGTCCAACTCATTGCGGAACTAAAAGTGGGGCAGAACTATAAGGCATTGTGACCATGTCTTCCAAGGACAGTGGACATTGAGTGTTCATAGAAATTATTCCGTGTGGTAAGCATTGTATTCAAGATGGAGACCGCCAGTAAAATGAGCCTTGCAGCTCTACAACAACAAGATCCGTATATCAACAAACTTCTCGATGTTACCGGACAGGTAGCACTGTACACATTTAATTCCAAAGCAAATGAATGGGTAAGCTCGCCAAAGGAGTCGCTTGTTTCTTTCTGTTAACTAAAAGGTAGCTAGCTAGCGTTGCATAGCTAGATAAGTAACTATCAGCTACGTACAGTAGCTAGCTAGCAAGCGAGCTATCTACCTAGTCCAATATGTACTCTTAAGGAGCCTACCGTTAGTTACCCTAAGGTTCAAGGACCGTAAGTTTTTGTCAGAAGAGCAAAATACTCTTATCTAAACGTGAATCGATTCTCAATTGCGATACGGTTCTAGAAACATAAAGGCCATTTAATGTTACTTTCATATCACATCAAAATAATTTCACATGCTAAATATACACTTACTGTACACTTTTTTTAAACGGTTTTTATCACAGTTTCAACTGACAGTATTTTTCAGTGACCACCTTTCTGGCGGGGTAGGCCAGTTGAGAACAAGTTCTCATTTACAACTGCGACCTGGCCAAGATAAAGCAAAGCAGTGTGACAAAAACAACAACACAGAGTTCCACATAAACAAACGTACAGTCGATAATGCAATAGAAAATTATATGTACAGTGTTTGCAAATGTAGAAGAGTAGGGAGGTAAGGCAATAAATAGGACAGAGGCTAAATAATTAAAATGTAGTATTGACACTGGAGTGATGATGTGCAAGTCGAAATACTGGGGTGCAAGAGGGTAAATAATTACACACAGATATTCGTAGCATGATAGCTAATTAGCACTGTCTTCTGTTTGTAAACACGCACTGTGATATGACCGTGTGGGAACCCTAACCCTATAGTATCAATTTAACCTTTTGTTTTTTGCCAATTATTTCTCCCTGGTATGAAAGATAAGGTCCTTATGTTTCCAAAACCGTGCCGCTAGCGATGCGTGTTAATCTTCAGACTGACTGTCAGGGCTCTTAACAAAACTCCCCCACACAGAACAAGATGCCTTCGTCCTATGACTCTTAGCGTTATGCTAAAGGGCTAACTATCTACTCTACTTAATTTATTACAGAGACCTTAAAAATAGTATTTTCATTTGCAATCTAGCTAACTAAATACAGTACCAGTCAGTTTGGACCCACCTACTCATTCCAGGGTTTTTCTTTATTTTTACTATTTTCTACATTGTAGAATAATAGTGAAGACTTCAACTATGAAATAACAAATGGAATCATGTATTAACAAAAAAGTGTTAAACAAATCAGAATATATTTTATATTTGAAAATGATTGATTACAGCTTTGCACAATCTTGGCATTCTCTCAACCAGCTTCATGATGTAGTCACCTGGAATGCATTTAAATTATGTCAAGAACAGCTCAAATAAGCAAAGGGAAACGACAGTCCATCATTACTTTAAGACCTGAAAGTCAGTCAATTCGGAAAATGTCAAAAACTTTGAAAGTTTCTTCAAGTGCAGTCGCAAATACCATCAAACACTATGATAAAACTGCCTCTCATGAGGACCGCCACAGGAAAGGAAGGCCCAGAGTTACCTCTGCTGCAGAGGAAAAATTCATTAGAGTTAACTGCACCTCAGATTGCAGCCCAAATAAATGCTTCACCGAGTTCAAGTAACAGACACATCTCAACAGCAACTGTTCAGAGGAGACTGTGTGAATCAGGCCTTCGTGGTCGAATTGCTGCAAAGAAACCACTACTAAAGGACACCAATAAGAAGAAGAAACTTGCTTGGGCCAAAAAAACTGAGCAATGGACATTAGACCGGTGGAAATCTGTCCTTTGGTCTGATTAGTCTCAATTTGAGATTTTTGGTTCCAACCGCCGTGTCTTTGTGAGACGCAGAGTAGGTGAACAGATGATCTCCGCATGTGTGGTTCCCACAGTAAAGCATGGAGGAGGAGGTGTGGGGTGCTTTGCTGGTGAGGCACACATGTTAATTGAAATTTTATTCCAGGTGACTACCTCATGAAGCTGGTTGAGAGAATGCCAAGCGTGTGCAATGCTGTCAAGGCAAAGCGTGGCTACTTTGAAGAATCTCAAATATAAAATATTTAGATTTGTTTAACAAATGTTTTGGTTACTACATGATTCCATATGTGTTATTTCATAGTTTTGATGTCTTCAATATTCTACAATCTAGAAAATAGTCAAAAATAAAGAAACCCTTGAATGAATAGGTGTGTACAAACTTTTGACTGATATTGTAGATAACCACACACCTCTAGCTAACATTAGCTATATCAAGCCAACACGCATGTTCCTGCTTTGTTGTGTAGCAAATACATTTTAAGAGTCTTTGGTTGTTGGCAGAGCCATCTATTAAATGATGGGGCAACATTTAGATTTCTGCCTAAATAGACATACCCAAACTGAATTACTTTTCATGAGATTGACATAAACATTAACAGGTAATGTTGCATTTAAAAAAAAACATTTTTTTTTTTTTTTTTTTTTTTAAGTCTGGAACTCAGCATTTTGGAAGATGTATTATTATTCTTTTTTATTGCTGAGGTGTACTCACTTTTGAGGACACAATCTCAAGTACATAGTACAAACATTATGCAAAATCATATCTATGATTTCTTTCCCTGTTCAAAGGTGTGGCTAGAGGGCTTGAAATGACTGAAATGCTTTCTAGATATAATAACAATCAAATTGTAAATAATTTACTATACAATCTATCATACCTGTCAAATAAATATCATGCTTAATGACAGGACAATATCTTCACTTTCTTATAACTGTCGACAGAATTCTCTCCTAAACGTCCACAGAGCGGCTGAGAATCCATTCAAATGTGTGCAGACTTGTCACAACTTCAGCTTTTAAGCACAAAGGGATTTTGTCCTGTCTGTGACTAAGAGAAAGTGCTGTTATTTAAATTCTATGAAAATATGTTGTATTTTTTTCATGTTGAGAGCTCTAAATCTGACTGAGAATATCACAGTGAGATGAAACCACAATGGCTGGACTTGCTAGACTGTCACTGTCAATTTGATAATAGATTCTTTGTGTGGTTAGGCCAGAAAATGACATTCAAATGTGGGGTCGGAAAGCTGACACTTCAAGTCAGCTCTGCTTGGGGAGTGGTAACTGAGCAGACACATGGGTCTTTTTGGTATTCACAGAGTGCCTTGTACACAAATGCCAGTCGGAGCCAGTTCAGAACTGCTCAAAGTTCCCCATATGTTTAAGAGAGTTTGGCCAGGTTTTAGAACGGCTGCCATGTTAGGGGCTGTTCTAAGTTAGCTAACTTAAAACCAGTTAGCTAGCTAGCTAGTTTGTAGATAATATTTATCTAGTTCGCAAACATTAGCTAAGTACCAACGCTGTAAGCTAGCTAGCAATCAGGGCCCCGTTCAGCAGGACACAATGGTGTGCAATGTTTGATTTAATGGTAACGGTGTTGTTCTGAAGGATCACTTCACACAGCTGCAATTTTTTATGTGGTTTCACACACAATATTTCACAGCCATTTTGATCAGGCCACACCTACCTAATGGGATCAAACCATACCTTATGCTGCGTTCACGTCATGTCAGAAACGCCGAGATTTTCGACTTGCTTACTCGTTGTAGAAAGATGATACCTGAGTTTCCCAATTGGGAAGTATCAGAATCAACCAATGGGAAGCTCGATGCAAATAATTTGCATTCATTTTAACTCAGTTTCCGACAAGATGTGAACGCAGCATTAATCTCAGTTAACCCAGAACTGAAGTCTTGCGTAATTGGTCAGATGCTCGATAAAGGTCTGGGTCCATAAGAGAAGATTGAGAACGAGGATTGGAACCAGAACTAATAGCTCCACCCTCTCTATAGGCCAAATGTCCCATTCCCTTCCGAGATTCGGAAGATGCTAAAACCTGGGAAATCGTGATTTGTCGAAAGCACAGGAACTAATGCTGCTTGTCGTCTCATGCATCCCGTTGTATCGTGACATATCTACGGTACCGTTTTAAGTATTCTGTCCACGAGAGATTAACCACACCTTAAAGACGGTTGAAGAACCGTTTAGGGGAAGCTTGTCAGTCAGTACAACCGTAATGCAACGTAATAAAAGGTTTAATAAATTGAAAGCAACCCAGACCAAATATCAGACTTTTTTTGCATGTTTTGGTTATTCTTCTTGTACTTGATGATTGATTCATGTTCATCGAGTTAAAGTTGTCATTTTTCTGCGCAATTTCCATTTCAGGAAAAGACCGAAATCGAGGGCACCTTATTTGTTTATGCAAGGTAATTTATTTGTATCAGATATGTGGTGACCTTTTTTAAATGGGCCACTGTTGTAAAGATGCTAAACTAACCCCTTTTTATATGTGGTTGTCTCACCACCTGTCCTCTCTCCTTGATATAGTTGCCTTTTATATTGTCCATATGTCTATGCCTCCCTAATTGATCTCTTCCCCTCTCCCCTAACCCCCACCCCTCCCTCTTACTCTCTTTATCTTAATCATTCTCTTTGCTTTTCTCTTTCTTTTTTGAGTCGTGAAAACATGTAGCCTAATAGTCTGTCTCCATTGCTCTCAATAACCTATCCACAGGTCTGCTTCCCCTTATCATGGCTTCACAATCATGAATCGGCTGAGCACAGAGAATCTAGTGGAGCCCATCAACAAAGACCTTGAGTTTCAGCTTCAAGACCCCTTCCTGCTGTACAGAAACGCTAACTGTGAGTAGGATAGTCCATTTGTCAGTCTTATCATTGGAATGTGATACAAAACGAGGCAACAGTGTGCTTTAGGACCATGCGGACGCCTCCGAGCAGTCGGGTAGGCTGTTTGGAGTGTTAATCCAACTGTGAGGAGAAAAAAATATGGCCGTGTTTGGCAATGCACTGCCGTTTAGCATGCTACACCTCGGTAGTGTTTGCTATGACTTGGGAGTGCAGCGCATCGCGGTTTTTATGGAAGCGGGCCAAAAGGAATTGACAACCCAAACCATTGCGCGGGCCGGATAGAAATGTGTCATGGGCCGGATCCGGCCCGTAGGCCTTGTTTGACACGTGGTCTACACGAAATATTCTGAGAAAGTGTGGGGATGAGAAGGGTCATGTTAACATGTTTAGGTAAACCTAACTATAGGGCGATTCCACACAAGCGGGAACAGATTGTTCTGGTAATTCTCACATGGGAACTTCATTGGAAGGAGGTATGTTTAGTATTCTTTTTACGTTTGTATCATAAACCATTTTTTTTTTTTTAAGAATGATGAAATTGGCAATTTTAGGCCCTTTATAGACCTGTACATGCCTCCTGTAAGACCCTATGATCTGTGAACATTCTGTTGCTCGTTATACTTTTTATAGTGTGTTCTAAAAATATGGAATATGTTTAGATTTTTAATACTGTTTTCACATTCATTTATCAAATGTAACAAATATTTATATCTACTTTAAAAATAAAAAAAATGTAGATGTTGTTTGTGTCATTTTATAACCAATCACAGCCCTCCTTTAGGATTGCACAGTTCGAGTTCCCTTTGAATCTATTTTCTCATTCACTGTGTTGGTGGTGCTCATAAAATGCATCATGCCTTCAGAATTAGCCAAGAGCCCACTCTGGGGAAATGTGATGTACTTGTAGAGTAAACTGTTCCAAACCAAATCAAATGGTTTCATTTTAAGATGAATAAACGAATGTGAAACGTTGTATATCAGAATCCAGACATACTCCATACTTTAGAGAACACTATAAAAATTCTAAAGACACCAAGATGTTGTCTGTATCATGTACGGTTCACAGATCATAGGGTCTTACAGGAGGTCTACAAATGGCCTAAAATGGCCACTTTCATCATGATTTTCCACAACAACAAAAAGTGATACAAATGTATAATGCATTTCAAACATTCTTTCTCCAAATGTGAGAATTGCCGGGAGAATCTGAGATACCAAAAATATGTTCCTCTCCCGCTGGCACGGAATCACCCTATATATCTATTAAAAGAGCTGCTGGTGTATATATTTTGTATTACTAGGCTAAATTTAGCATTGAATGTGCTGTTTATTTCATTCGCCCCAGATAAATAATGAAGACCATCAATGTTTTATAAACACACTTCTTTTTTTTGTAATGAAGTTGCAGAGCACTGCTTGCACACAGTCATTAAAGGTCTGTCAAACTGTGTTGAATTCAAATGAGAACTTGAACTCTTCCAGACTCTTTTGATGACGAAGGTATGACGTCTTCGACTGTAATCCCATCATAAAATTGACTTTTTCATCTTCCTGTTTAGTCCTAAGGAAAATGAAAGGACCCTGTCTGTGCAGCAGACATACACGTACAGACATACAGGGAAATAAGTCTTAATTTACACATGCCCCCCTCTGACATAATGCCACCTCTTTAATATTCTGCTGACCCCTGTGTAGAGATGCATGCACACAAATGAATCAGATGGACATTGACCACATGCTAAACACACTAGCCTTCCAGTTAGACTTGCCTCTAAAAGCACTCAGCAGACCTCCTCGCAGGGTCCTCTGGAACATGACCTTCCCCTTGTGCCGGAGGTCACGCCGAGGCTGACCGGGCGCGTCGAGCAGGAGCATCTCCTCTGACGGGTCTCCCCCGCCCATGGCCTTGCGCTAACACGGGGTCCACCCAACCCAGGAGCTCTGTCTGAGGGGGAGAAAAACGTGTCCCTCTGGCCCCAGGGCCTCTTATGTTCTGGAGCTGCCTGGAAACCACCTCATGGATGGGATGGATACAGTACGTCTGCTCTCGGTGGTAGTTCTGTAGGCGTCTGATCCAGTCATCCAGAGGGGCAGCAGTTTTATCTGACTGGAACCCTGTGACTCCTCCCCAGTAGTCGAGTGCCTGCAGGCCACTTGGGAGGGGATGCAAAGAATATCATGAACAAGTGTGTTTTGGGAGGGAGGGCTTTCTTGGCTGTCCTTGTGACTGTGAAGGGATCGTGACTTGAAATTTTGTTTTGGCGTGATTTCGACCGTTCAGGTTTGTGTCCTGCCGTTGCTCTCGTTGCACACATCTGTTAGTGGAGGGGTTGTGTCAGTGCTTCATGTTAGAAAATGCGGCCTTTTTACACACACCTGTTTACACGTCCCAGAGTTCCCCAGGTAGCTGTAGAAACACTACCGTTGCTAGGTTACCAGCCTCGGAGGGGAAACCTGGCAAGAATCTCTTCTCACACACACGTATGCAACGTGACACTCCTGTCACACGCTGTTGCCTCAAAGTTGCTGAACCATCCATTTCCTACAACCTCCCTCCGCCTAAGGGATGCATCCTAGCGCCAGTGAATTGTCCGCCTGCCATTTTTTAAAAATATTTCCCTCTTTTTCGCTGTTCCTCCTACAGTGGGTATATACAGCATCTGGTTCTACGATAAGAAGGACTGCCAGCGCATCGCTCAGCTCATGGTGAAGTGAGTATGGCCCGTGTGAAACACACCACCACTAACCCACAGCTATGAAAACCACCGTCACCCACAGACGCTGCAGGGAGTTATTTAGCACGTTACAGATATGAGATTGGATTGTGTGTTTTAGTGGGGGTGTTTTTCCCCCACTGATTTGCGAGGGTGTTTGTGTCTTTTATTGTGTCTGTCCTCCAGGATCGTGAAGCAGGAAGCCATGCAGGCCCACCGGGGCTCCCCAGAGAGGGCCAACATCCCTGGGAGGACCAATGGCTGCGCAGAACCTCGCCCCATCGACATCCTGGAGCTCCTCAGCAAGGCCAAGGATGAATACCACAGGGTGAGACGGTCTTTATCGTCAAGTCGTCGCCCAGGACTCTATTGGGGGAAATGCGTTACAAAAGTATTGCGTTACATAAATCAGATGACTTTTAGGAGTAGCAAAAGTAAAGTAACGCCTTACTTTTTCGAATTTGGTAGTATTGTTAAAGTTTATTTGTCAAACAACGCGTCACCAGAACTGGCGGCTTGAGAAAGATTTTGAATGAAAAGATATGAAATCTGTACAGATGTTTGTCTTACAGTATATATGGCTAACTAAGCAGCCCATATGATAGCGCAGTACTTGTAGACTGGTACAGGAAAGCAGCGCTACCGATGAAAGGAGAAACCAGCGATCAAACCCGAGTTAGTCATCTTTGGTAGAGCGCACACGGATCGCCTTGCTCCCTCCGACAGTCAAACAAACAGGGAGATCGAGATTTTTTTTCCATGAAACTTAACACAAAGTAATATAACGTATCCCTTTCCACCCAAAGTAATATTGTTAAGTAACGCATTACTTTTGTTAAACGTGACAAGTTAATATATCACTTTTTCAAGTTACTAATCCCAACACTTCCACAAACGCACGCGAACACAGTCCAGAAAATAGTATTGTTTGATGGACTTTACCCCTACACATACATCACGAATTAGAGTGCGATTTAAAATCCTGATTATTTTGTGTAGCCAGCTGTGGATGGGGTAGCAATGTCCCCCTTCTGTTTCTCTCTCTCTCGTAGTCAGTGAAGAACTCACTCACTGCCTGTCTGTTTACTTACTCTTTGTTGGTATCACTCTCTTTCTGTAGATCTTAGTCCTGCTGCCCCAAGTGTTTTTCATTGTTTTAAATGCTGAGATTGCTCACAGCCCTCCCAATTTACATTAGTCCAGCGTTTCCCAAACGCTGTCCTCTGGACCCCGAGGGGTGCACGTTTTGGTTTGATGATGAGTTGATCATTTGAATCCGCTGTGACGCACTAGGGCCAAAACCAAAACGGGGTCTAATTCTGCATTAGACGGGAAACACTAGTTGGAATGTCAAAATGATACATGTGTCTGTGGTATTTATTTTGTGCGTTAACTAGATTCAGACGGGTGAAACTGAGATGTCCGTTACTGCTGAGCAGGGGTTGAACACCGAGACGCTGAAAACAGCCGGCGGTGCTACAGAGCGCGCTCCCAGTGCCCCACCGCCAGAAAAGGTACAGCACCACATTCTGCCTGAGTTGAATGCACTTTGTCTGACAACACGCTACCTGTAACAAGTGTTCTCTCGCATGACTGAAATGACTCTTACTTGTCAGTCATAATTGGATAGAGTGTTGTTTCCTATTGACTGTTATTACTGTATTTGCAGAACTCCCACTCTGGCCAGAGGCAGATCACCGTGGAGGAGCTGTTTGGCAGTTCTCTACCCAAGGAGACCGGCCTGCTGCCAGCCATGCCTACCCAGATTTCCACAGACCCTGCTGCCCCGAGCCCCGCCAACTTCCTAAAGGCCCAGCACTACACTCCATCCATACCCTTCCAGCCCTTACTGGCACCCCGCCTCACAGCAGCCCCAGTGGGCAACAACCGGCACCTGGCCTCTGGTCTGATCCCCCTGATGGAGGCCAGAGGTGTCCCCAGCCCGGGCTACACCCTCCACGCCAGCCCTGTGTTTCCCGGTGGACCTCCAGGGGAACTCCAGCACTCTATGTCCCCGCTGTTGGTCGCTCCACCTGGGGCTGAGGCTCGCGGTCCCCCCCCTGGCCCTCCGTTGACTTACCTGGGGCAGGATCTCCTGGGCTCGCTGAAACCCAGCCCCTCTGATCTCCACAAGCCCGTCCTCGCACCCAACTTCCTGCCCAGCCCGCTGGCCACGCCCCAGAGCTTCAGAGAGCAAATCCCCAATCCTGCTGCCATCTGCAGCATTCCCACAGGCCCTGTGCAGGTAGGTAACTGCCTTTGCCCCTGTTATTTCTTTGTGATGCGGACTTTGTGTAATCTGTCATTTCTGAAGGGCTCCCTTGTCTTTCTCAGCCACAGAGTAAAGAAATGGATGTGTTCGCCCAGTCTCAGAAACCGTCGAAAACCATGCCTGTTAGTATGATTTTGCTATCATGATGTAGATGGCTTTGATTGTACAGGTAGTTCTTTACATAGTTGAAATGAAATCTTACCATGTCCTCTTCCTGCCCTCTCTCTTTCTCTCACCCATCCAAGGCTGTTCCTATAAAGGCAGGGCTTGTGATACCGGGGGCGGGTGCTTCACTGACGGGGGCGGAGCGCTCAGTGCTGCTCTCACCGAGCGCCTTTCAGCATTCTGTTGCCAAGACAACGGAACTGCAGAGGCAAGCTGCTCCTTCCTCCCCTCCAGCAGCAGCCACAGGGGCTGTGGAGCCCCCCCAATCCCCCTGCAACAGGACCCAGCTGCAGGACACACTCATCCACCTCATCAAGGTACAGAGAGAGCTGAAGCCTTTTTCTTGTGTTTGAAGCCTTTCGTCAGGTTCAGGGGTTTTCTACTGTAGATGTCATCTGGCTGCTGTTGACATTTATGAAATGCTCATGAACGGCGTATGAATGTGTTATTCATGGGTTATGAATTATGTTAGGAATTCTTTCTGTATGTACCTAAATCTAATACTTGAGAGAGCGAGTGAACTGAAGCAGTTGAAGTCTGGGAACTTGTTTGTACTGTTATACAAAATGACTGGACGATAAGTCTTCTCTCTCTCTTTCCTGTGTTTGTGCCCTGTGCAGAATGACCCAGCGTTTCTCAGTGCCATCCACGAGACTTACCTCCAGATTCTCTCCAAGGACCTGAGCAACGTCAAGCTATAGCTTTAGTCCAGACATGGGGATGGGCCTGGACATGTCAGGACAGGGGCACAGCCACCAGCCAACCTAAGCTACAGGTACTGAACCACTGGGTGGGACCTGGGACTGCTTCTGCTGCCACCGGCTATGTATAGAAACACAGACACTGGCTCTGTTCCTCTGGAGCAGCTATGGGGACTGCAGGAGGATTTGAACCCAGGCTCACTCATATGGCCCTGCTACCCTATGTAGAGAAGGTAAAAGGAAGATGTTACGCTTGACAGTAGTGTCAAATCATGTACGCACTCTAGAAAGAAATATTGTTCCTCTCTTCTGTGGATGAGAACTAGACCAAAACCCCTAAGGAGGGTAAACCCTCATCTCTGTGTGGGTCAGGGGTTAGGACTTGCTGTGCAAGCCAAGCTTTATTCAACTCCACTTCCTTGTTCTGCCCTCGGGAATAGCTGTGATTCTCCACACACATGCGCTTTGTTCTCTCTCCTCTTTTTTCAATCTCTGTTCTTTCTTTTTTTCTCTGTCCTTTGCTCTCACCCCATTCACCACCAAGCCTCTGTCACTATGCCTGTTAAGGGACGTGTGCAATAGAATGCAATGCCTTCTGGGAGAATACTGTTTACTGATTCTCAAGTGTCCCCCCCCCCCAAGGGTCTAAACAGAGAATTGTTGTATTAATTTAGGCCCTATTCTGTGGGTTTTGCAGTAAAGTCTACTGCAGCACTGAGCCTGAGCTAAATGCATTCAACGGGATCGTCTTGTTTAACACAGATATGTTGTCACTCTGCAACCAACAGCTCAAAGGGACTAGCATGTCATAACAGGTTGTGTCAGTGTGTATGTATTTGATTTTGTAGTTCAGGTAGTTTTTTTTTTTGAATGTGCTTGATAATGTCACCCCTGTACATACATCTGACCTTGTGCCATACTGCCAATCTATGTTCACATTATTTTGATCACACGCAGCATGTATTTCTGTATGGCTGCAATCAATCACACATTTTGATTCCGATTGACGGAATGAATGAATGGCGGCGTTGCGCTATAGACATGGGAAGCAATTGAGAACATCCTCTAAACCAATAACTGATCAACACATTATGTTGTCAAAGGAATATTTGTTTTTGACCTTGTCTCTGGATTTATTTCTGCCAGTAAGTATATGTGAGTTTCTTCGGGAGGTAAGAAGAGAACCTCTGACTTGATTGCACTTTGTTTTCATGTCGAAAGAAAATGTCAGTAAAAAGCATTTCATGAGCAGTTTGTGACTCCTTTGGTTCCTCGAATACGTTTTAAAAAAATATATATCATAGTACTTAATACATGTTGATTGGTGTGTTTTCAAAGTGTACGTATTATTTAGTCACCGGCTCTATACTGGTGGAGAAGAGAGGTAAAGGCCCAGAGATGATTTAAAAAAAACAAAAACATTTTAAAACCAGTATGATTTTTAAGATTGGTCAGTGCCAGTGTAATGATGAGTAAACATGTTTTTTGGTGTCTTTTTAAGAACCACATCCGTTTTTAATTTGTTTTATTCTGTCACTGTGTACTTCTGTTTTACTATTTTGTGATATTAAAGTGAAGTTTTCTCTCAAGCTATTTACATTTTTTTTTGCTCAAAGAAATGACTTTTCTTGGTCAATAAAACACAAATGATTCCCTGTTTTGACCATTGCGGTCATTACATCCAGCAATGTCAAACAGTGAGGCAAATGCTGACACCAGTGGTGCATTTCAGTAGTTTTCTCTCCTTGTTTCCTGTCCTTCATCTGCTCTAATCTGACCAGAGTTTTTCACATCAGTGCAGATGAAGGAAAGGAGACAAAGAAAGGAGTCTTTTGGATGATTGAGATGCAGCTCAAGTAATGGCATAGATGATTCATATCTGGATAAAGCCACTAGAGGGCAACAGGGTTCAGTGTTTGACAAAATATTACATTTCCAATGCAATGACCAGTCCCAGTCGCCAAATGCCAGTGTTCTTTACTGCACTGCACACAGTATGCCCCATTCATCCATAGCCTTTGTTTTATACTGTATAGTAGTGGTCATCTTTAAAAAATATACACTGCTCAAAAAAATAAAGGGAACACTAAAATAACACATCCTAGATCTGAATGAATGAAATATTCTTATTAAATACTTTTTTCTTTACATAGTTGAATGTGCTGACAAAATCACACAAATTATCAATGGAAATCAAATTTATCAACCCATGGAGGTCTGAATTTGGAGTCACACTCAAAATTAAAGTGGAAAACCTCACTACAGGCTGATCCAACTTTGATGTAATGTCCTTAAAGCAAGTCAAAATTAGGCTCAGTAGTGTGTGTGGCCTCCATGTGCCTGTATGACCTCCCTACAATGCCTGGGCATGCTCCTGATGAGATGGCGGATGGTCTCCTGAGGGATCTCCTCCCAGACCTGGACTAAAGCATCCGCCAACTCCTGGACAGTCTGTGGTGCAACGTGGCGTTGGTGGATGGAGCGAGACATGATGTCCCAGATGTGCTCAGTTGGATTCAGGTCTGGGGAACGGGCGGGCCAGTCCATAGCATCAATGCCTTCCTCTTGCAGGAACTGCTGACACACTCCATTCACATGAGGTCTAGCATTGTCTTGCATTCGGAGGAACCCAGGGCCAACCGCACCAGCATATGGTCTCACAAGGGGTCTGAGGATCTCATCTCGGTACCTAATGGCAGTCAGGCTACCTCTGGCGAGCACATGGAGGGCTGTGCGGCCCCCCCAAAGAAATGCCACCCCACACCATGACTGACCCTCCACCAAACCGGTCATGCTGGAGGATGTTGCAGGCAGCAGAACGTTCTCCACGGCGTCTCCAGACTCTGTCACATCTGTCACATGTGCTCAGTGTGAACCTGCTTTCATCTGTGAAGAGCACAGGGCGCCAGTAGCGAATTTGCCAATCTTGGTGTTCTCTGGCAAATGCCAAACGTCCTGCAGGGTGTTGGGCTGTAAGCACAACCCCCACCTGTAGACGTTGGGCCCTTATACCACCCTCATGGAGTCTGTTTCTGTCTGTTTGAGCAGACACATGCACATTTGTGGCCTGCTGGAGGTCATTTTGCAGGGCTCTGGCAGTGCTCCTCCTGCTCCTCCTTGCACCAAGGCGGAGGTAGCGGTCCTGCTGCTGGATTGTTGCCCTCCTACGGCCTCCTCCACGTCTCCTGATGTACTGGCCTGTCTCCTGGTAGCGCCTCCATGTCTGGACACTACGCTGACAGACACAGCAAACCTTCTTGCCACAGCTTGCATTGATGTGCTATCCTGGATGAGCTGCACTACTGAGTCACTTGTGTGGGTTGTAGACTCCGTCTCATGCTACCACTAGAGTAAAAGCACCGCCAGCATTCAAAAGTGACCAAAACATCAGCCAGGAAGCATAGGAACTGAGAAGTGGTCTGTGGTCACCACCTGCAGAACCACTCCTTTATTGGGGGTGTCTTGCTAATTGCCTATAATTTCCAACTGTTGTCTATTCCATTTGCACAACAGCATGTGAAATGTATTGTCAATCAGTGTTGCTTCCTAAGTGAACAGTTTGATTTCACAGAAGTGTGATTGACTTGGAGTTACATTGTGTTGTTTAAGTGTTCCCTTTATTTTTTTGAGCAGTGTTTTGACCCCCTTTTTCTCCCCAATTTCGATCTTGTCTCATCACTGCAACTCCCCAACAGGCTTGGGAGGTGAAGTAATGCGTTCTCCGAAACATGACCCTCCAAACCGCTAATCTTAACACCCGCCCCGCTTAACCCAGAAGCCAGCCGCACCGAGGTGTCAGAGGAAACACCGCTCAACTGACTTTGGTATTCAGCCTGCAGGTGCCCGGCCCCCCACAAGGAGTCGCTAGAGCGCAATGAGCCAAGTAAAGCTCCCCACCCCGGCCAAACACTCCCCTAACCCGGATGATGCTAGGCCAATTGTGCACCGCCCTATGGGACTCCCGGTCACAGACGGTTGTGACACAGCCTGTGATTGAACCCGGGTCTGCAGTGACGCCTCAATCAAATCATGGTGCCACTTTTGTTCACATTCTGCCCCATTTTTACATAGCGAAAAGACTGAAGTGAGCGAGCATGGACATATGTGGTGAGAGTTGGCCGATTTTGTTATGGTGGGTGCAGTTGTGCAGTGTAGTATGTTTGAGTGAGTCAGGTCAAAACTGAGACCATAGAGTATCATTAGCCTAGGTTAGTTAGGACAGTGTCATTTCTGAACTCTTCCCCCATCCATCCTCAACATCCCACAGTGCATGTGCGAGATGTTCCCCAATGCTGAGTGGGGGGCACGAGTGAAAAAGTTTGGGAACCCCTGTACTAATGTACCAATGGAGACGAAATGCCTCATATAGCTAACTACCTACAGTATATGCAATCGCAATCTTGCACTTTTCCCTGATCTTTGACAGAAGTAGCAGAGAGTAGCCTACGACAGCGCATTATGCCGACGCCACCCCTGTTGTTTGGCCCTGGAGTACGAGCGACAGTGTTGGTTGACGCGGTGTGGGGACGGGAGGCGTGACAGTAAGTCCATTGCACTTGGCCTTGGCAACTCCACCTCCACCATTTCGCCCATGTGTAGCCTACTTTGTGCACTGCCACACACACACGCACTCTGTGGTCGTTGAGCCCGTGTGCGGTCTCTCTCTCCTTTTAGCTCTAGATTAGCCATTTTCATAGGTTTTACCAACACCCCACTCTCTGTAATTCTCTCCGACTCTATCCCCCCGCACAACTTCAAGGCGATTTTCCTAGTCTTTACCCCGACGTTGTTCGTGTTTTTTATCCCGGACAGTATTTTGCTTCGTTAAAGTGTATTTTTGACAGAAGTGCGCACAGATGGAGGACTATCACAAACCCGACCAGCAGACCCTGCAGACGCTTAGGAACATCGCCAACCGGCTCCGGATCAATTCTATCAAGGCTACTACTGCGGCAGGCAGTGGGTAAGCACCATGTTTTAATTCATGCTTCAAAAAGAAAAATAAATGTGCGAAATGAGGTGTCCATGCAGGCTAAGTGATAGGTTTACATGCGTAATGACCACGGCTCGGACATTGTGCGCGTATATTACGCATCGCTCCAGAAAAGGCGAATGTTCTTTAATTTTAGCTGTCCATTTGGCATTAATATTTGACATGGATGAAATTGGGTTACATATAGATGTAGATAAAATATGCAGCCATTGTGTTATGCCTTATTATGTTGTAATAGGGATCCCGAGAGGCGCAGCGGTCTAAGGCACTGCATCTCAGTGCGATGTCCGAGCCATGGCCATTACGCATGTCCCTGGTTCGATTCCAGGCTGTATCACATCCGGCCGTGATTGGGAGGCCCATAGGGCGGCGCACAATTGGCCCAGCCTCACAATTGGCCGGGGTAGGCCGACATTGTAAATAAGAATTTGTTCTTAACTGACCTGCCTAGTTAAATAAAGGTTAAAAAAAATGGACTACTCGTTGCAGGTGCATTGTTTAAGAATGTGCAGTAGCGAATGTGCAGGCCTTTTTTTAAGTCTTTGAATTCATATTTTTTTCTGGTTATGTAAGATGTGAGCGAAAATGTGATTCAATAATGAATGGGTCGTTACACGTGGTGGCGACGTGGGGTTCGTCCGCCGCAACTAAAGGGACTGCGTTCGTGCCTGGCGCTCCAACGCGCCTGCATAAATGCAGCCTTCACCTCCCATCCTCTTCGCAGAGCGAAACGATTGGTGACGGGCTGATTTTGATGCTCGTCGGTCCACCGCGTCCTGGGCAATCTTCAGCCAATGCCCTCCCTTTCTATAATTATTTTTCAGGCTTGTCCTTTGTATATTTTTGGGGCACACGATATTCGGGTTAAGAGAAATGCCAGATAGCGGTAAATGTTGTTAGAACACATGTTATTTATATTTTGAGACATTAATTCATTCGATGTTCTTATTTCCTTAGGTCTGTTTATTACAGTGCAGTAAACAACTCACATAAAATATGCTATTGGAGGCATTATAACCAGGGACACAACCTTTTTTAGTAAATATTTCTAATTCCACATCGACAAATAAGGCCAAGGCAGAATTATACTAGTTTTTTTTGGGGGGGGGGGGGGGTTAATTTATTTGTCTTTTAGTTGATGATTTTACTTGAATACATATTTATTTTATTGATTGTCTGTTTTTAACCACCTTTCCGTTTCAGGTTGATTAAAAATCATAATTCTGGTGGGTACCTGGCACCTGTCCTCTGGTGAAGTGTTCTAAATGGCCATGCTCTGTTTGGAATCTCATAAGTTATAGATGCTTTCAAATTACGTTTTTATATTGTCTTTTTTTTTGCATTTTGCTTCGAGCACGGAGTTTTGGCGACAAAACAAAAATAAGTGTTTTTTTGCTGTCAGCTGTAATACAACTGTTGTAATTGTTGGGTGACTGAATGTGTTGAAGAGGGTCTGCCTTATGTTACCGGAAAATAGTGGATCGATTTTCGTGAATGAGTGTCGACGCTTTATTACGAGATGACGGTTACAGTTGGTACACAGGCTAATATAGGCTTAACTCCGGCACTCAATGAAGAATGAATATCAGAGTTTAAGTCGAGGTGATCAAATGCAGCCGAAGAGGCCTTTGTTTCCTCTGATCCTCCAAACAGTGTTGCGAAGTCTCGGCTCTGACTGTCAATGTGTCTGCATGCGTGTGTCTAGTGGAAATATTGGAGGGCGACATAGTAGTCAAAACTGATTGTAGGTAATTTAGTGTGTGTGTGTGTGTGTGTGTGACACTTTCCAGCTATACACTTCAGTGTGAGCTGAGCACGTGGAGGTGTGTGTGTGTTTTATTTGTGCGTGCATGTGTCAGTCAGAGCCCCTGGTCTGACCGCTTGTCCTGTCTTCTCTGGCCTCCAGTCACCCCACATCATGCTGCAGTGTGGCAGAGATCATGTCTGTGCTCTTCTTCCACACCATGAAGTACCGCCCTGAGGAACCCCGGAACATCAACAGCGACCGCTTCGTCCTCTCCAAGGTACCACTCCCCCCCCCCCCCCCCTTTAGACATCCCTAACCCCTTAACCTCCCTCTGGGGAAACACAGGTATCCCAGGCCAAGATAGTGGTGAAACGTGTACATGCACAGTCTGAAGGCTTCCAAAGGTACACTTTCCCGTATTCATTCGAAGTGATTTAACCTTAATGCCTCTGTGCTCAACCTGTCTAAATTCGATGTTATTGAGTCTGTGATAAAGTATGGCCATCAGACTCTGTTTTATCAAGTTTGTCAGAGTAGATTGGCAGAGTGGTTAGAACCCTTAGCCAGCTCAAGGGCTCTGTATCAAACTCATTCCATTTCCAAAAATCAACCTGATGAATTGATGGAAAGCTGTATGTTCATAGGATTTTTCACCAGTTCAATTGCATTGTCCAGTCTGTGCTGGGAAGAGCCAGCCATATGATTTGAGAGTTTTTAAAGGCCCAATTTGTAGAGTAAGCATGTAATCTGGTGCAGGGACCTGGGCCCTTTAGGAGACCGACCGGGAGGCGGGAATGTACTCCTACTGGGACTACTGGAATGTCATTCATTTTGGAGGTGTGGAAGGAAGAACATTTGGGATGAGTTTCTCAATCCAAGAAATGAACGTGGTCCAGGCACCAAGTGTGATACTGTATTTGAGAGTCTAACATGGGGAATAACAGCTCGGCTGTAAAAGATGGTTGTAGTGAATAGTTGAAGTCTGTTTTACATTAACTAGGGCCCTTTGTGTGTGTTCTGTCTGCATGAGGTCATGTCTCTGTGCGACGGTAACAAAGTCGTAACTTGTATCTGCGAGACTGTTCTCTCTCTCTAACTCTCTAACTCTCTAACTCTCTAACTCTCTAACTCTCTTTCTCTCTCTTTCTCTCTCTTTCTCTCTCTTTCTCTCTCTCTAACTCTCTTTCTCTCTTTCTCTCTTTCTCTCTTTCTCTCTCTCTTTCTCTCTAACTCTCTAACTCTCTAACTCTCTAACTCTCTAACTCTCTTTCTCTCTCTTTCTCTCTCTTTCTTTCTCTCTCTCTCTCTCTCTCTCTCTTTCTCTCTCTCTCTCTCTCTCTCTCTCTCTCTTTCTCTCTCTCTCTCTCTCTCTCTCTCTCTCTCTCTCTCTCTCTCTCTCTCTCTCTCTCTCTCTCTCTCTCTCTCTCTCTCTCTCTCTCTCTCTCTCTCTAACTCTCTAACTCTGTCCCTCCCTCTCTTTCTCTGTCTCTCTCTCTCTAACTCTCTCTCTCTCTATCTATCTCTCTCTAACTCTGTCCCTCCCTCTCTCTCTCTCTCTCTCTCTCTCTCTCTCTCTCTCTCTAACTCTCTAACTCTCTAACTCTGTCCCTCCCTCTCTCTCTCTCTCTCTCTAACTCTCTAACTCTCTATCTCTCTATCTATCTCTCTCTAACTCTCTAACTCTCTAACTCTGTCCCTCCCTCTCTTTCTCTGTCTCCTCCAGGGCCATGCAGCCCCGGTGCTTTACGCGATGTGGGCCGAGACAGGCTACCTGAAGGAGAGCGAACTGCTCAACCTCCGTAAGGTCGACTCCATCCTGGAGGGACACCCTGTGCCGGTGAGAATAGGAGCAGGAAGTGACCTGTCGATCCACACGACCCGACCTTGTTTGTCCCACAAATAACCTCTACGCTCCACTAACACAATGAGAGTTAGCCTTTTTAAAAGCCTGGCTTATCTTTAGCCCTTTCTTGCTCATAGACCTGTTCACCCATGACATTTTTTTTAAACTTATTTGTTAAACAGTCAAATTTATCCTCCGAAACTCTTACTTTTCCCTTTTTCAGAGCACTGGTATTCCCTTGTCGAAGAGAGGAAGTCTGAGCACACAACATACAGTCTATACAGTCCAAGGCCCCTTTTGTGTGCACGCACAGTAGCTTCCTAGTAATGCCATGCCCTGTTCACACATGCATGAGTAAGCCACTGATTCCCTCAATTAAGATTCGGTATCTCTCCATCTAATGCTTACACATTGATTTACCCTGTTGAGCTGTTAATATGACCACTGAATGAATGTGTATGTTTAGGAAGTGTGTGTATGTTTGAGAGGAAGTGTGTGTTTTGTGGACAGTGTGTGATTTTGACGGTAATGAGACCTGAATGTGGGTGTGTTATGACTGAGTAGGTAGTCTTTGTGTCGGATTAGTTTATGTCGGTGCAATTTAACAGCGTAGTTGATGTAATGTTTGATGACTTTGTTTAATGTGTAATGTGTGTTTGTTGGTGTAATGCATGTTTATTATGTGCTGTGATGTCTAACATTTGTGTGTGTGTGTGTCAACAGAAGCAGCAGTTTGTGGATGTGGCCACCGGCTCTCTTGGACAGGGTCTGGGGGCTGCCTGCGGGATGGCCTACACTGGGAAATACTTTGACAAGGCCAGGTGAGAGACCATTCTCCCACATATACACGTCTGCACATAATATGGACTTCTGCATAGGACTCAGTGACATGCTCGACACCCCTCTAAGGTCATTCTGTAGTTGCGCGGTCATACGTTGTCTGGCTATACAAGAACACACAGCGACAGACAGACCAACACACAAATAATCAGATACATAGCATAGACAAAGGGAAGTAAAGCACAAGGAAATATGTGCAATTAAATAAGTCTGATGCGCCCTACAATGAAGGTGTACTGTGATACTCGCCCGCACATAGGCAGAAAGCCGTCCCGTTCATAGACAAAAGGCATGCATGGACACAACAAACACACCTATACTCATGGTGCACACTCTCTGCGAACAACGTGACAATCTGACATTTGACATTTCACCGCCCCTATAGAGAGTAGATGCAAGGGTGTGGGGGTGTGGAGAGAGAGGCTGGCCGTTTCACGGCTGAACATGGTTTGGAAGCCAGCTTCTTTATTGTGCGCGGCGAGTTCCAGAACAGCCACGTGAACACTGGGCAGACAGCCATAGACAGCGTTCCAGGCTCCACTCTCTGTATATGACAAAAGCAGATTCCCCTTTTATATCTGAATCCATAGAAAAAGGCTAGAACAGTAGAGGGCAGCTGAGCTGTACTTTGGGGTTAGGGATAGACTTTTGAAAAACGTTTTTTTAATAGGATTTTTGTTGTTATTGCTATTCTCTGGTTTCATTTTTGGACTGTAACAGAGCAGCCTGCCGTAGAATGTACACACGGGGTGGGTTGGATGCGCTTTCTCTGCATTTTGTTCAGTCAATTCTTCTGCTCTAATAATCAGGGCTGCGAGAGAGCCTCCCTCTTTCTCCCTCTTTTGCTCTTCTCACTCCCTTATCTCTCTCACTACTAACCCTTCCTTTGTTAGTTGTTTTCCATATTATGTCTATCTCTGACAAGCTACCCAAGAAAGACCTGAAAATAGCCCATATTAATATAATAGCCTTAAAAAAATAAGGGTCATGAATTCAACAACTTGCTAACGTCAGATAACATTCATATATTAGACATTTCCGAGACTCACTTAGATAATTCCTTTGATACGGCAGTTGCAATACAAGGATATAACATCTACTGAAGAGACGGGAATGCCTATGGCGAGGTGTTGCTGTATATACTCAGGGCCATATCCCTGTAATGCTTATAGAAGATCTCATGTCAAGTGTTATTGATGTGTTGTGTTGCAGGTTCACCTGCCTCCTCTAAAACCTCTTCTTGTATCTAGATAATGTATGTGAAATGCTAGATGGTGTATTTGATGTAAACAGAGAGGTCTCTTTTCTTGGGGACCTGAATATTGACTGGTTTTCATCAAGCTGTCCGCTCAAGAGGAAGCTTCTCACTTTAACCAGTGCCTGTAATCTGTTTTAGGTTATTAATCAACCTACCAGGGTGTTTACAAACACTACAGGAACTATCAAATATCATGTATTGATCCCATTTTACTAATACTGTAGAACTTTGTTCTGAAGCTGTACCCATTGGATGTAGTGATCGCAATATTGTGGCTACATCCAGGAAAGCCAAGGTTCCTAAAGCTGGGCCTAAAATAGTGTATGAGATCATACAAAACATTTTGCCGTGACTCTTATGTGGATGATGTAAACAATGCATCTAGACACTGCACTTGACGAATTTATGACATAGCTTCTTATAATTATTGATAAACATGCACCTGTTAAGAAACTGACTGTTAGAACTGTTAAGGCTCCATGGATTGATGAGGAATTGAACAACTGTATGGTTGAAAGAGATGGGGAAAAAGGAGTGGCTAATAAGTCTGACTTACTGCAAATTTAGATATTTTGCGACTAAACTTAACAAAAAGAAGAAACTGTATTATGAAGCCAAGATCAATGATTTAAAGAATTTTGGAAAATAAGTTGTACTTTAAATTAAATTAGGGCTTAAATACAAATTCAACTACATTTTTCATCGAATCAGATGGCGTATTCATCACAAATCCATTTGATATTGTCAATATTTTTTTTATATATATTTTTATATATATATTTTTTACCCCCTTTTTCTCCCCAATTTCGTGGTATCCAGTTGTTAGCAGTTACTGTCTTGTCTCATCGCTACAACTCCCGTACGGGCTCGGGAGAGGTGAAGGTCGAGAGCCATGCGTCCTTCAGAAACACAACCCAACCAAGCCACACTGCTTTTTAACACAGTGCGCATCCAACCCGGAAGCCAGCCGCACCAATGTGTCGGAGAAAACACCGTACACCTAGCGACCTGGTCAGCATGCACTGCACACGGCCCGCCACAGGAGTCGCTAGTGCCCGATGAGACCAGGATATCCCTGCCAGCCAAACCCTCCCTAACCCGGACGACGCTAGGCCAATTGTGCGCCGCCCCATGGACCTCCCGGTCGCGGCCGGCTGCAACAGAGCCTGTGCTCGAACCCAGAGTCTCTGGTGGCACAGCTAGCACTGTGATGCAGTGATTGTCAATTATTTTAAGGATGATTTAATTGCCAAAGTGGGCAAACTTAGGCTGGAAATGCCAACAACAAGCAGTGAGCCATCGTTCTCATGCATTAAACGAATAATGAAAAAAACATTGTACGTTTGAATCTTGTAAAGTTAGTGTGGGAGAGGTGGAAACATTTATTGTTATCGATCAACAATGGCAAACCTCCTGGCATTGACAAATTAGATGGAAAACTACTGAGAATGGTAGCTGACTCTATAGCCACTCCTATATGTCATATCTTTCATCTGAGCCTAGAGGAAAGAGTTTGTCCTCAGGCCTGGAGGGAAGCCAAAGTCAAGAATGGTAAAGCGGCCTTTACTGTTTCTAACAGCCAACCTATCAGCTTGCTTAAGCAAACTGTTGGGGAAAAAATGTGTTTGACCAAATACAATGCTATTTTTCTGTAAACAAATTAATAAGACTTTCAGCATGCTTATAGAGAAGGGCACGCAACATGTACTGCACTGACACAAATGACTGATGGATTGGTTGAAATAAATATTGTGGGAGCTGTGCTGTTAGATTTCAGTAACGTCTTTGATATTATTGACCAGAACCTTGTTGTTGAAAAACCTCTCCCATATTGTGGAATCAGAGCTATCTATCTAATAGAACACATAGTTTTCTTTATTGGATGCTTCTCTGATGTTAAACATTTAAAGTGTGGTGTATCGCAGGGCAGCTCTCTTGGCCCTCTACTCTTTTCTATTTTTATCAATGACCTGCCACTGGCAATTAACAAAGCCTGTTTGTCCATGTATGCTGATGATTCAACCCTATACGCATGCGTCAGCAACCACAGCTAGTAAAGTCACTGCAACCGTAAACAAAGAGTTGCAGTCAGTTTTAGAATGGGTGGCCAGTAATAAACCGGTCCAGAACATCTCTAAAACTAATTGCATTGTATCTGATACAAATCATTCCCGAAGTTCTAGACCTGTGGCTGTTGAGCAAATTGAGGAGACTAAATTACTTTGGTTGTAAAACGGTCAGGTTCTAAACATCTTGACTCGATGGTTGTAAAGATTGGGAGAGATCTGTCCGTGATGCTCTGCACCACACTCCACAAGGCAAGTCTTGATTACTGTCCAGTCATCTGGTCATGTGCTGCAAAGAATGACCTAGTTAGGCTGCAGCTGGCCCAGAATAGAGTGGCACGTTTTGCTCTTCATTGTAATCAAAGGGCTAATATCAATACTATGCATGCCAGTCTCTTGGCTAAGAGAATTGTTTGCATAGTTAACTTACACACAGCACTGACACACACACGTAACCCACCAGACATGCCACCAGGGGTCTTTTCACAGCCCCCGGGTCCATAACAAATCCAAGGAAACATACAGTATTATACAGAGCCATGAGTGCATGGAACTCCCTTACATCTAATATAGCGCAAGTGAACAGCAAACCTGTTTTTTTTTTTAAACAAATAAAGCAACACCTCACGGCACAACGCCTCCCCCATGTGACCTACTTACGTATGTGTAACTGATAGATGCAAACACACACACACTACATGTTAATGTATGTCAATTGTAAAGTATTTAGTCTGTAATGTATTTGTTATTATGTGTCGGACCCCAGTATGACTAGCTGTGGCCATTGGCATCGGCTAACGGGGATCCTAATGAAATCAACAACAACAAGAGAGCGTGCTCTCATCCAGCCTTAACTCTGACTTGTCTGTAATGTATGACTGCTTTTGTTACAAACTCTTCCTCTTATGGTCTGTGGCCCCAAAACATACAGCCCTACATGCTTAGGCCAGTGTCACGGATAAAGGGAGTGATCCATGACTCAAATGACTGAATGTGTCAAATACACTTAGCGGGAGGGTGAGGATTAGTGAGTCAAAATGCCACATTACAGCTTTAAACCCTCACTGTTTAATTGATTCAGCAAATGGCGTTTGAATATGATTATCCATGCTTAGCTGATCAAAGTGCAACGTAAAACAATTTGGCGCAGGTTCACAAGGGTGTGCGTGGAGACAACGTTTCCCTGTTGTTGGGTCTATGTTTGACAGAACGCCCTGAGGGCGCTCGGTACAGGTTTGGACTGTGAGCTGTCAGTTTGATGTGTTCTGTTCTCACCCCTCTAATACTCTCACCTTGTACTCTCCCTGGGGCAATGCTGTGGCATTATATGAGAGAGGGAGAGATCTCTCTGTCTGAAGAGATCAGCTTTAGACTAGACTGCTCGCCTCAAACCAATGCATTATGGTAAAATACAATATGGGTTGATCCATAACCTGTCTAAATAGAAGGTTAAATTAAAGGTTAGACTGCGTAGTTATCCTGTTACACGCATGAAGGTGTATTTTACATATGATTATTATCTATTGTCTTTCAAAGGCTTTGTGTGTTTGAACAAGGTCTCGATCTCTGTGCTACGAGGGGCACCCAAACTCCTAACTAATCCAGGCAGTGCTTTAGAGTTTAGAGCTGCAGAAGCTCAGTAATCCCTCAGAATGTGTAGGATACACTCTCCTGTGTGTGTGTGTTGTCTTAAGTGCATACCTACACACACACACACGCCGTTATGCACATTTGAAGGGTTACCTCAGTTGGGTTACCATTGTGTGTGTGTGTGTGTGTGTGTGTGTGTGTGTGACGGTTGTCTTAAGAGTGCCCCGACCTAATGCCCTGTTGGCATAGCCTTTGACAGCCAGCGATTTTATTAGGGATGGCAAAACGTTAATCTGTGAAAAGCTTTTGACTTTGTGTAAATAGCTCTCTTCCAACAGTGTCATTCCTCCAAAACAATAGAGTAGTCATTTATCCATTCATATGTTGATATCTACTTTTGTCCATGTAATTAACGAGCTACATAATCACCATTATCATCAACTCATATGTTATAACAACCAGTCAGTCAACACACTGCTATTGTATCATATACACTATATAAACAAAAGTATGTGGACACCTCTTCAAATTAGTGATTCGGCTGAAATGCTCAGCCGCAAAGTGATAGGTCACACAAGCTCACAGAACAGGACCCTCGAGTGCTGAAGCACATAGCGCGTAAGAATCATCTGTCCTCGGTTGCAACGCTCAATACCGAGTTCCCAACTGCCTCTGGAAGCAATGTCAGCACAATAACTGATAGGAGCTTCATGAAATGGGTTTCCATGGCTGAGCAGCTGCACACAAGCCTAAGATCACCATGCGCAAATCCAAGCGTGGGCTTGAGTGGTGTGAAGCTC
Source organism: Oncorhynchus mykiss (assembly GCF_057628025.1). Taxonomy (NCBI): domain Eukaryota; kingdom Metazoa; phylum Chordata; class Actinopteri; order Salmoniformes; family Salmonidae; genus Oncorhynchus; species Oncorhynchus mykiss. The sequence goes on along the minus strand of NC_143030.1, from coordinate 45,028,974 downwards.
GCCGCCATTGGACTCTGGAACAGAGGAAACGTGTTCTCTGGAGTGATGAATCACGCTTCACCATCTGACAGTCCAACTGATAAATCTGGGTTTGGCAGACATCAGGAGAACGCTTCCTGCCCAAATGCATATTGTCAACTGTAAAGTTTGGTGGATGTGGAATAATGGTCTGAGGCTGTTTTTCATGGTTCAGGCTAGGCCCCTTCGTTCCAGTGAAGGTAAATCTTAACGCTACAGCATACACTAGACGATGCTGTGCTTCCAAATTTGTGGCAACTGTTTGGGGAAGTCCCTTTCCTGTTTCAGCATGACAATGCACCCATGCACAAAGCGAGGTCCATACAGAAATGGTTTGTCAAGATCACTGTGGAAGAACTTGACTGGCATGCATTGAGTCCTGACCTCAACCCCATCGAACACCTTTGGGATGAATTGGAATGCCGACTACAAGCCAGGCCTAGTTGCCCAACATCAGTTCCTTCCTTGTAGAGTGGAGTCTGTTTATAGTAGCAAATGACGGGACCAACTCCATATTAATGCCCATGATTTTGGAAATAGATGTTCAACGAGCAAGTGTCCACATACTTTTGGTCATGTTTAGTGTACCATCATGTAAGCCTATTAGATTGTGTTGATTTAAATTGCATTGCAGCTCAGAGGTAGCCAGTGTGTTGGTGCAGGGAAGGGCTTTCTGTCTGTCTGTGAGTCGTGAGAGGTGCTGCAGCTCCCCTGAGGCGAGACTAACTGAGAGTAACCGGGAGGGAGGATGTTAAACGGTATCTGGTCCAGGTGTCTGTGGCTCCCTCTCTGGGCTCCGGAATGCTGTCCGGTTCGGAATGCGTGCCGTAATGCGTCGTGTCTCGGCCGATCTTCTCGCTTTAATGAGAATGTGTCTATTTGACTGGAAAGCTGTCAGGCCCTGTTAACCATGCAGGGTGATGGGAGCTCCGAGAGGGTTTCAACTGTTCCTGTTCGCTCTTTATTCGGGGAGGGCGGTTGAGGGGCGGCCTCATTTCGAAGATGAAGGATGGGGGTTGTGTGGACAAATTTCTGCCGGAAGGGGAGGAGATGTTAAGGGAAAGTGTTATAGTTCTGCACCTTTTTGTGATGCATTTCATCCCTTAGTCAAGTGGTAATCAATTGAAAATTGTGGATTAGTCATATTACTCTACATGTTTATTAGTGTTTATTTATTACAAAAGCTTTACTGCTGTGATCTTGCGTCTAATTCTGTCTGTCTGTCTGTCTCTCCGTAGCTACAGTGTGTACTGCCTGCTGGGTGATGGGGAGATGTCTGAGGGCTCGGTGTGGGAGGCCATGGCTTTCGCCTCTTACTACCAGCTGGACAACCTGGTGGCCATCCTGGACATCAACCGTCTGGGACAGAGTGACCCGGCTCCCCTGCAGCACCATGTGGAGAAGTACCAGAAACGCTGCGAAGCCTTCGGGTGAGTGCTGGGAGAAAGTCTGTCCTAGAACATGTGTGGCCTAGAGACCGTGAAAGTGGGCCTGAGAATGTAAATGACTCCCACCAATTTTTCCCTGGTGTGTGTATGTGTTTGTAGGTGGAATGCCATCATTGTGGACGGGCACAGTGTGGACGAGCTGACTAAGGTTCTGAGCCAACCCCGTCACCAGCCCACCGCCATCGTAGCCAAAACCATCAAGGGGAAGGGAATCCCAGGTACACACTCCCCAACAGTAATACAGCTCAGAAACTGAATCCCATGCGCCCCTATAGGTACTAGTACAGACGGGTTCACCCAGAGACTAACCAAACCCTAATACTATACCGGGGGGGTGAGATGGAAACCCTGCTATAGCAGCACTACCTTTTCCTGAAATATACTAACACTGCTTGATTGGGACACTGACAGACTCCCCTCTACCCATCCACATTCCAAAATATCTGTGGTGCTCGGCTGCTGCTTTGTAATCAATACCTACTATCAAACCCAGCTAATCCTAAAATCAAAAAGGCATAATCTGTGCCTGTCCCTTAAAAGACATAAAGTTATGTCTGATGGACCTGAATAAGCCCTCCCTGTCTCCTCTGAGGGGCACCTAAACCTGTGGTAATCTGGGCAGTGCTTTAGAGATGTAGCTGCAGCAGCCTGTTAATCCCTCTGCATGTGTAGGACACACTCAGATCACTGGCCTTTGTCTGGTTGTTGTCAGTCGGGCTTTTGATGTGGAGCCCTGACCTATGGAATTGTCTTTTGATGGCCACTCATGTGTAAGGCTTTGTGATGAGAGGGGGGGGGTGGGGGGAGGGGGCGTTGAGGAATACGTCATTTACGATCATTCGGTGCTGGTATCATCAAACGGATATATAAAATGAGCAGATTGCCCACCAATCGATGCACTGCTTATATACATACTAAAGCCGTATTCTCTGTGTGTGTTATAGCTGCGGAGGACAAGATGGGCTGGCATGGGAAGCCCCTGCCTAAGGAGATGGCTGAGGGGGTGCTGAAGGACATCCAGGCGCGCATCATGAACAGTAATAAGCGCCTGTACCCCGCTACGCCCACTGAGGACGCCCCGCCCGTCAGCCTGCGCAACGTTCGCATGCCCAGCGCACCCAGCTACAAACTCGGAGAGAAGGTGCGTGTACTTGAGAGGGAGCAAGAGCGTTTGAGAGAGAGAGAGACTCTTTAAGTCCTGGAACAAGGCACGGGCACTATCTGAACTTACGGTGATGGACGGCTACACTGACCTGTTTAAAATAAAAATGAACTAACCCATTGGTTGTGTTTGGCTCCAGATTGCCACGCGGAAGGCCTATGGCATGGCTCTGGCTAAGCTAGGCCGCTACAACGAGCATGTGGTGGCTCTGGATGGCGACACCAAGAACTCCACCTTCTCTGAGCTCTTTAAGAACGAGCACCCCGAACGCTACGTCGAGTGCTACATTGCCGAGCAGAACATGGTAAGCTTAGCCGACACCCAATGCCACATATCTGACCCGAAAAAAATGTCCTCTTCTGCTTCTTTTCACCCGCGTGTGAATTATTCACCTCTGACATTCAGAGTGCCACACCCACACTTCTAGGGCCTGGATCCATCTACCTGGTTGGCTAAGAGACCTATTAATTCGTAATGTCTCAGCATGATTCCAGTGGCAGTTCCTTCAGAGGCATCACTGGCAGGTGTAATGTGGCTGTATTGTGGCCTGTGACTCGTTGTGACTCCCACACAATAGAGAAGTAAAATATAGATCAGATGTTATTTAGATGAATTCTTTACCCTGGCCGTGCTGTCACATCAAATATTATTAAGGGATTGGAACATTTTAATGCTTTGCTGGATTTCTGAGTATCCTGTTGTTTGTTCCTGACAACGATAATGCTCTATGCTAGCTGACGAAACTTTGCTTTGCTGTACCTAATGTACATTTGTTTAAACCACCAATGCATTGTATTTTCGTGAGTAAAAGCTCTCACTGACCATGTCTCACACAGGCCCCATTCCCTTAGCAAGGCCTCATGGGGAACAGAATGGGATTTCTCAGGGCTAACAGGAAATGAAATGGGACAAACAGAACATTTCCCCCCCGTATGAATTGAAAGATGCTGGCTCCCTTCTTATGTGTCTAAAGATTGACTTGAGGCACTTTGGGCAGACTGTGAGAACACAAGTTGCTCAGGCTTCTATCTGGTCTTTGTAATCATGAACACCGCTTTCCTCCCTCTCCTCCTCTGTCAGGTGAGCATTGCGGTGGGCTGTGCCACGCGGGACCGCAACGTGGTGTTCGCCAGCACCTTCGCCACCTTCTTCACGCGTGCCTACGACCAGCTTCGCATGGCCGCCATCTCCGAGAGCAACATCAACCTGTGTGGCTCCCACTGCGGCGTGTCCATCGGTCAGTCCGCCCACTGACCTTTGACCACCCCCCCCCCTAGTGAACTGTCTGTGTAGTGACCCCTGTGACTTCCTCACTGTGACCCTGACGTAGCTCTCAGCACTTGTTCCTCTGGGACTGATTCAGCCCACTGCAGAAGACTTGGCTTACTGTCACACAGTGCTTCCCCTAAAACTGTTTAGGTGGAGAGGGCCTTTGGCTTCAGTTGGTTTCGACCAAACATTTTGGTAACAATCCTGCAGTGGGTTGAATCGTTCCCTCGTTGTTGACCTCGCGTCGTATAATCCTGTATTATTTCCTGAATCCTGAACTTTGCTTTTGTTTCTTCACATCTTCCTTCCATCTATTAATGTATCAGTGTGGCACCGGCCAGCACTCGTTCCCTCCCTCCCCCCCTCTCTCTCTGTGTCACGGAAGTGGTGGTGGCGGGGCGGCCAGGCTTCCTTTTGGTTCCTCAGGTACATTGCATGCCCACGCCGACTCGCCCCACTGAACGCATGCCTGCCCTGTAGCTTTCACTTTCAGCAGCCCCAAACACGCCAAGTGTTGTTCTGTCTGACTTGCGCGCGCGCGCGTGTGTGTGTGTGTGTACGTGCGTGTGTGTGTGTGTTCTAGGAGAGGATGGTCCTTCTCAGATGGGCCTCGAAGACATTGCCATGTTCAGAGCCATTCCCACGGCAACCATTTTCTACCCTAGCGACGGCGTGTCCACTGAGAAAGCTGTGGAGCTGGCCGCCAACACGAAGGTACTCAGAACCCTCTCTATCACATCTGCCTCTTGCTTTGCGCCCACTCTGCAATATGGTGGTAGGCCGTCATTGTCAATAAGAATTTCTTAACTGCCTAGTGAAATGAAGGTTAAATGAACCAAATATATTGTGTTCACACAGCTGCTGAGTGTGACTCTGTTTTAATAAAGCGGTCTGATAAATGACAAGGTAATGAAAGTCCAGAGGCCGATTTGACACGTTTCATCTGTGCTCCAGGGTGTGTGTTTCATCAGAACCAGTCGCCCAGAGAACACTGTTCTTTACAACAGCAACGAGGACTTTCATGTGGGACAGGCGAAGGTATGGAGACCAATTATGTTATTTTTTTTACTGCACTGCCCCTTTAAAGACTTACAACTGTCTTAGAGTACTTACATGCTTGCGACATTATTTGAATTGAAACATGCCTAGATAATAGAAACATGCCTAGATAATAGAAACCTCCATCCCTTGTCCACCAGGTTGTGTACAAGACCAGCGATGATCATGTGACGGTGATCGGAGCGGGCGTGACCCTTCATGAGGCACTGGCAGCTGCTGAAATGCTAAAGAAGGGTACAGAACCGGAATTTTGAAAAGTTACATAGATCCGTCACAGTAACTCGGTCTATATTCTACATTTGCTGTCAGTAAATGTGCTCTTTACCAAGGCGCTGATGGCATCAACGTCTTCTGAGTGACATATGCACGCACACACACAAACATGCTGACACTTTGTTGTGAGATTGGTCCCATTAAGGCATTGGACCGTTCATCGTGATCTGGAGCAGGGATGGGCAACTGGCGGCCCTTTTTGAAGGCTCTCAGATGGAGATATATACTGTGTATATATACAGTGCATTCAGAAAGTATTCAGACCCCTTGACTTTTTCCAAATTTTGTTACGTTATAGCCTTATTCTACACACAATACCCATAATGACAAAGCAAAAACAGGTTTTTATCATTTTTTGCAAATGCATATTACAAAACTTTTTTACATAAGTATTCAGACGCTAGTTTTTTTCCCCTCATCAATCTACACATAATACCACATCATTTTTTGCAAATTTAAAACTGAAATATCACATTTACATAAGTATTCAGACCCTTTACTCAGTACTTTGTTGAAGCACCTTTGGCAGTGATTACAGCCTCGAGTCTTCTTGGGTATGACGCTACAAGCTTGACACACCTGTATTTGGGGAGTTTCTCCCATTCTTCTCTGCAGATCCTCTCAAGCTGTGTCAGGTTGGATGGGGAGTGTTGCTGCACAGCTATCTTCAGGTCTTTCCAGACATGTCAAATCAAAATCAAATGTTATCGTCACATACGCGTGTTTAGCAGATGTTAGTGCGGGTGTAGCGAAACGCTTGTTTGACCAGGTTCAAGTCCGGGCTCTGGCTGGGCCACTCAAGTACATTCAGAGTATTGTCCCGAAGCCACTCCTGCGTTGTCCTGGCTGTGTGCTTAGGGTCTTTGTCCTGTTGGAAGGTGATCCTTCGCCCCAGTCTGAGGTCCTGAGCTCTCTGGAGCAAGGATCTCTCTGTACTTTGCTCCGTTCATCTTTGCCTTGACCCTGACTAGTCTACCAGTCCCTGCCACTGAAAAACATCCCCACAGCATGATGCTGCCACCACCATGCATCACAGTAGAGATGGTGCCAGGTTTCCTCCAGACGTAATGCTTGGCATTCAGGTCAAAATATTTCAATCTTGGTTTCTCATGGTCTGAGATTTCTTTAGGTACCTTTTGGCAAACTCCAAGCAGGCTGTCATGCGCCTTTTACTGAGGAGTGGCTTCTGTCTGGCCACTGTACCATAAAGGCCCGATTGATGGAATGCTACAGAGATGGTTGTCCTTCTGGAAGGTTCTCCATCTCCACAGAAGAACTCTGGATCTCTGTCAGAGTGACCACTGGGTTCTTGGTCACCTCCCTGACCAAGGCCCTTCTCCCCCGATTGCTCAGTTTGGCTGGGCGGCAAAGCTCTAAGAAGTCTTGGTGGTTCCAAACTTCTTCCATTTAAAAAAGATGGAGGCCACTGTGTTCTTGGGGACCTTCAATGCTGCAGGAATTGTTTGGTACCCTTCCCCAGATCTGTGCCTTGACACAATCCTGTCTCGGAGCTCTACGGACAATTCCTTTGACCTCATGGCTTGGTTTTTGCTCTGACATGCACGATGATCAATGAGCTCAATTTCGAGTATCATAGCAAAGGGTCTGAATATTTGTGAAAATAAGGTGTTTTTTTATTTTTATACATTTGCAAACATTTCTAAACCTGTTTTCGCTTTGTCATTATGGGGTATTGTGTGGTAAATTGATGAGTTTTTTTTATTTATTTAATCCATTTTAGAATACGGCTGTAACGTAACAAAATGTGGAATAAGTCAAGTGGCCTGAATACTTTTTTATCTATCTAAACTTGTTATCATGGTCAAATTACCATTTGATTTTGTTAGACTCACTCAAATATAATCTAAAAAATTGCAAATATTTCTCTCCACCCTATGGCAAAATGTGTAGAATTGCAGCAAACTTGCTTTAAAACGGCAACATTTTCTGTACACCCTATGGCAAAATGTGGAGATTTTGCACAAAATTAACTCTAAAACATAAAAATAATTCTCTCCACTGTCAAGAGCGGGGTCAGTAAAATGGATGTGGGTATGCAGACCTGCAAGCAACTGCGGCCCCTCATGAGTTCTGATTTTTTTTTATGTCCCCCACCCCCGTGAAAGTCACTCATCCCTGATCTGGAGTATATGCCAACTGTATTGGCACTATTTTAATACGCATTTACACCCCAACATCTGAATCAGAGTGCTCCGGCATTGACAAATGTCGGGATATCTCTCTACTCTCTCTCTTGTATTGGTTAAGAGGAATTATGATTTCACATTGACTGAGTCCTATTAGTCCTTTTCTGTGGCTCATTGCATGATCTTGTGTTTTGTCAGAGAGGATCAACATTCGAGTGATTGACCCTTTCACCATCAAGCCTCTGGACTCCAAGACCATCGTCGAGCACGCCAAGGCCACCAGGGGACGCATCATCACAGTGGAGGACCACTACTACGAGGGTGGGTACTCTGCGCGCACACAGGCTGCCTTCTGAACGCCGGTTATTTAATTCCAGTGGCGGAGTGCCTCTGAGGTATGTAGTAACAGATATAACATTATGGAGTTGCCAGGCATTCCTCTGATTTGTGGTTAACGCGCTCTGATATTGAGAAGTGACATGGCTGCAGTATTTGAGCATGTGGAAGAGGAGAGACTAGCATCCCTCAGTGTTTTTCCACTTCAGCTCTGCTCTGGCCTTTGGGCTTTCACTGACCTAGAAAACAGGAAGGGGGGGGGGGGGGGCACAAGTCCAAAAGTGTGTATGTGTGGTTTTATTTTGGCACAGTTGCCTTATTTGTCCCTTGGGATTTATACAGTCCGTTGATGGAACTAAACAAAGAAAGGAATGAGCACAGCCACAGTCAGCATCTTAACATTAACTAACCCCCCCAACCTCCAGAGTGGTGCAGCGGTCTAAAGCACTGCATCACAGCATCTACACACACCCTGGTTCGATTCCAGGCTGTATCACAACTGGCCGTGATTGGGAGGCCCAGCGTTGTCCGGGTTTGGCCGGTGCAGACCAAACCCTAACTAGGCAAGTCAGTTCTTAACTGACTACCAATCCCCACCCCCATCTATACATGAGCATGAATAGTGTATTGTGACAGGTGAGCATGCAAGGGCGAGGTGGGGGGACGGGGGTGGGCGTCCACTCAGAGCCACAGGGGGTGGGAGGACCATGTGTGAGGGAGAGGAAGGGGAGGCTGTGTTTGGGGAGTTAGCGGGGCTGTATGGAGAGACCCAGACCTCAAGAACCCCCATAGTGCAGATGGCTACTACAGTAAAGTGGTAGAACGCCCTCTCTCACCCCCCGGCCCCCCTTCGCCACCCCGGCCTGATTGTCAGTCAATGAGTGGGTGGTGGCAAGGCCTGTCGGGGAGGCTCAGGTGCCAGAGCTGCTCAGTGGGCTGTTGAGGTGTCAGTGATACAGGGTCAGTGGATTGGAAGACAAAATCGATGTATAGATTGGACTGACTGGCCAGCTACTGTACATGCTGTACAGCAAAGCAGGGTTTCACTGCACAAAGACAGACCACTCAGTTTGAGAAGGATGTAAGATGTAGTCTTAGCACTTAACACACTAGTGCTCCCTAGTCTTACACTTTGTGACAAATGTTGTTATAAAAATGGCTACCATAGAAATGTGATTGACTGACATGTGGTTGTAATTATTTAGGGGGCCTGGGAGAGGCCGTGTGTTCAGCTGTGGTAAATGAGACGGGCTTCAATGTGCACCGTATGGCCGTGGCCCACGTTCCCCGCAGCGGCAAACCCACTGAGCTCCTCAAGATCTTCGGCATCGACCGCGACGCCATCGTGCAGGCCGTCCGCAAGATGCTCAGCAGCTCCGCCAACGCCAAGTAGACCACTACCGCTGCCACGGCACCATTGTCATGGAAACCTCAACAGGGAAGCACTTCTGGCCACACCCGCTCTCCCTCTCTGAGAATAAGAAGTATGAATCAAATAATAATAACTGTCAATGTGGTTTTGAACCTTGACCCCTTTTAAGTTCAGTACCCCCACTCCACCCCAGAGAAAGTAATGAGTACTGCTGTCGTCTAAGTAAGCAGTGAATGTTTTTTTGAGTAATTTTTGTCCCCCCCCCAAAAAATCCACATTGGACACACCCCGCGTGAGTGTGTGGACATGGGTCTGGTGTAGAGCACTGTTTTTAGCCCCTCCTGACGGGGACTTCACACCAATAAAGGAATGGTTTCTTCACATCCCTTGTCTGTTTTTTTTCATGTCTTGTTCTTGCAGGATGTCATGTCCATAATCAAATACCGACATTCACACACACACACACACACACACACACACACACACACCTACAGAGCATAGCCTACATGGCAACACACACATCGACTTGAGCCACACCTGATTCATTCTGGTGCAGTGTGACTGCTAAGAGTTTGGACCATAGGGCCCTGTCTGCATTGAGAGCTGAACATACAAGCACATAACCACCATGTGCTGTGCATATTTCATGTGTGTTCAATAATTGAAAAGCCTATTGAAAGATTCAAGACCACTGCATTGTGTGCAGACAGAGATGCTCTTTAAACATCGGGGTCATCCATCAAGATGAGAGACGGTAGACTAGTGATTGCACAGAAACCCACCACAGGAATCTGATACAAACTGCATATACGGCTGCTTTCCCTCTAGCCTGAAGACATCTGAGCGGGAGAATATAGGCTAACGCATTTTGAGACGCTGAAGCAGGCTAATCTCTGTCCCTTGGTGAGAGACACTGTAGTTTAACAGGAGGTGATATTCCATGGTAATCACTGTATTTAAGCCTAGGGTGGGTTTCCTCCATAGGTTAGTGCATGTGATACTGTAACTCAGTGGTTCCCAAAAATGATACTTTTTAAAAAAAAATTATGAACTCAGTCCGGGTTTCAATTTACTCTTGAAAGTTGTAATAATGGAATGCACTAGTAGAATCCTCTCGTCATGTCAGTCATTGCATTGTCAGAAATGTCCAGATCAACTAGCCCACGTCAGCTAACATTTTTAAACTAGTTTTTTTAGGCCGTAGAAATAGACGTGGGGCGCAAGATGTTCCCAAATGCTGGAAGAGGGGTCTGTGAAAAAGTTTGGGAACATCTGCTGTAACTGACCTTTGACCCCTGTGAGTCGGAGCAGCTGTGATAGTGGCAGTCGGGGGGGGATGGGGGTGTCCTGGTAGTCAGAGCGTCTGTCTGCTGTACATTATCAACACCTCCCAGTCCTAACCACGGCTGCAAGAGATGGCGACAGACCCCCTCTGAAATACCCCCACTCCTGCCCATCAGCTGACACCCACCCCCAATCTTCCAGCCTGCCAACAAATTGCCCCACAGTGCTACCCCTACCCCAAATATGCCTCTGACCCTCCCTGTTCATGTATTTCCACACCCTTGAGTGAACAGCTAGTTCGCTGGCTCTGTCAAGGAACATCAGAGCACTCTACCATGGCATCCTTCCCTACTGTAACTGTTCCCCAGGCAGGTCTGCCCACATCTTCCACCGCTAGTAACCCCCAAACACACACACACAACCAGCCTACTGCACACAAATGTCCACCACAGACCGCCTCAAACACAGAGACATTTCCATCTTTTGAGCAGTGTAAAATGAATACTTGTTTTTTTTTGAAGGGATGTCGTGAAATAGAATACACGAAGAGGAACAATAAAAAAAGAATCTATAACTTATGCGTATTGTAACTAAACAAGCTGCTTTATGTCAGTATATTTTTTAAATTGGACCATCCATCACCCCCCTTATCTTATTCGAGTACTAGGTACGAGTACATTTAACCTTTAACAAAATAAAAGTAAAAGGCTGTATATACAGTGCCTTGCGAAAGTATTCGGCCCCCTTGAACTTTTCGACCTTTTGCCACATTTCAGGCTTCAAACATAAAGATATAAAATTGTATTTTTTTGTGAAGAATCAACAACAAGTGGGACACAATCATGAAGTGGAACGACATTTATTGGATACTTCAAACTTTTTTTAACAAATCAAAAACTGAAAAATTGGGCGTGCAAAATTATTCAGCCCCCTTACGTTAATACTTTGTAGCGCCACCTTTTGCTGCGATCACAGCTGTAAGTCGCTTGGGGTATGTCTCTATCAGTTTTGCACATCGAGAGACTGACATTTTTTCCCATTCCTCCTTGCAAAACAGCTCGAGCTCAGTGAGGTTGGATGGAGAGCATTTGTGAACAGCAGTTTTCAGTTCTTTCCACAGATTCTCGATTGGATTCAGGTCTGGACTTTGACTTGGTCATTCTAACACCTGGATATGTTTATTTTTGAACCATTCCATTGTAGATTTTGCTTTATGTTTTGGATCATTGTCTTGTTGGAAGACAAATCTCCGTCCCAGTCTCAGGTCTTTTGCAGACTCCATCAGGTTTTCTTCCAGAATGGTCCTGTATTTGGCTCCATCCATCTTCCCATCAATTTTAACCATCTTCCCTGTCCCTGCTGAAGAAAAGCAGGCCCAAACCATGATGCTGCCACCACCATGTTTGACAGTGGGGATGGTGTGTTCAGCTGTGTTGCTTTTACGCCAAACATAACGTTTTGCATTGTTGCCAAAAAGTTCAATTTTGGTTTCATCTGACCAGAGCACCTTCTTCCACATGTTTGGTGTGTCTCCCAGGTGGCTTGTGGCAAACTTTAAACGGCACTTTTTATGGATATCTTTAAGAAATGGCTTTCTTCTTGCCACTCTTCCATAAAGGCCAGATTTGTGCAATATACGACTGATTGTTGTCCTATGGACAGAGTCTCCCACCTCAGCTGTAGATCTCTGCAGTTCATCCAGAGTGATCATGGGCCTCTTGGCTGCATCTCTGATCAGTCTTCTCCTTGTATGAACTGAAAGTTTAGAGGGACGGCCAGGTCTTGGTAGATTTGCAGTGGTCTGACACTCCTTCCATTTCAATATTATCGCTTGCACAGTGCTCCTTGGGATGTTTAAAGCTTGGGAAATATTTTTGTATCCAAATCCGGCTTTAAACTTCTTCACAACAGTATCTCGGACCTGCCTGGTGTGTTCCTTGTTCTTCATGATGCTCTCTGCGCTTTTAACGGACCTCTGAGACTATCAGAGTGCAGGTGCATTTATACGGAGACTTAATTACACACAGGTAGATTGTATTTATCATCATTAGTCATTTAGGTCAACATTGGATCATTCAGAGATCCTCACTGAACATCTGGAGAGAGTTTGCTGCACTGAAAGTAAAGGGGCTGAATAATTTTGCATGCCCAATTTTTCAGTTTTTGATTTGTTAAAAAAGTTTTAAATATCCAATAAATGTCGTTCCACTTCATGATTGTGTTCCACTTGTTGTTGATTCTTCACAAAAAAATACAGTTTTATATCTTTATGTTTGAAGCCTGAAATGTGGCAAAAGGTCGCAAAGTTCAAGGGGGCTGAATACTTTCGCAAGGCACTGTATGTGTGGCCTGTTATAGTTCATGCTGTCACTCCCCCTCATATCTGCCATTTCCAGTTCCAGCTCGTGCCCTTCGCCTTCTGTTTCCGCCACATTTCCCTCTACTCCTGCCATCCTCTTCCCACCATCATCTATACACCAACTTTCCTTCCGCGTCATGAAAAGTTGCACGCGCAGTTTGTCATCAGAAACCGCTGCTTCCTTACAGTCGTGGCCAAAAGTTATGAGAGTGACACATATTCATTTTCACAAAGTCTGCTGCCACAGTTTGTATGATGGCAATTTGCATATACTCTAGAATATTTTGCAATTAATTGCAAAGTCCCTCTTTGCCATGCAAATGAACTGAATCCCCCAAAAACATTTCCACTGCATTTCAGCCCTGCCACAAAAGGACCAGCTGACATCATGTCAGTGATTCTCTCGTTAATACAGATGTGAGTGTTGATGAGGACAAGGCTGGAGATCACTCTGTCATGCTGATTGAGTTTGAATAACAGACTGGAAGCTTCAAATGGAGGGTGGTGCTTGGAATCATTGTTCTTCCTCTGTCAACCATGGTTCCCTGCAAGGAAACACGTGCCGTCATCATTGCTTTAAACAAAAAGGGGCTTCACAGGCAAGGATATTGCTGCCAGTAAGATTGCACCTTTTTTCGGATCATCAAGAACTTCAAGGACAGCAGTTCAATTGTTGTGAAGAAGGCTTCAGGGCACCCGAGAAAGTCCAGCAAGCGCCAGGTCCGTCTCCTAAAGTTGATTCAGCTACGGGATCGGGGCACCACCAGTATAGAGCTTGCTCAGGAATGGCAGCAGGCAGGTGTGAGTATATCTGTACACACAGTGAGGCGAAGACTTTTGGAGGATGGCCTCGTGTCAAGAAGGGCAGCAAAGAAGCCACTTATCTCCAGGAAAAACATCAGGGACAGACTGATATTCTGCAAAGGGTACAGGGATTGGACTGCTGAGGACTGGGGTAAAGTCAATTTCTCTGATGAATCCCCTTTCCGATTGTTTGGGGCATCCAGAAAAAAGCTTGTCTGGAGAAGACAAGGTGAGCGCTACCATCAGTCCTGTGTCATGCCAACAGTAAAGCATCCTGAGACCATTCATGTGTGGGGTTGCTTCTCAGCCAAGGGAGTGGGCTCATTCACAATTTTGCCTAAGAACACAGCCATGAATAAAGAATGGTACCAACACTTCCTACGAGAGCAACTTCTCCCAACCATTCAGTAACAGTTTGGTGATGAACAATGCCTTTTCCAGCATGATGGAGCACCTTGCCATAAGGCAAAAGTGATAACTATGTGGCTTGGGGAACAAAACATTGATATTTTGGGTCCATGGCCAGGAAACTCCCCAGACCTTAATCCCATTGAAGACTTGTGGTCAATCCTCAAGAGGCGGGTGGACAAACAAAACCCCACAAATTCTGACAAACTCCAAGCATTTATTATGCAAGAATGGGCTGCCATGAGTCAGGGTGTTGCCCAGAAGTTAATTGACCACATGCCAGGGCGGATTGCAGAGGTCTTGAAAAAGAAGGGCCAACACTGCAAATATTGACTCTTTGCATCAACTTCATGTAATTCTCAATAAAAGCCTTTGACACTTGTGAAATTCTTGTAATTATACTTCAGTATTCCATAGTAGCATCTGCCACAAATATCCAAAGACACTGAAGCAGCGAACTTTGAAATTAATATTTGTGTCGTTCTCAAAACTTTTGTTCACGACTGTACATAGCAGCGGATATGATCACATGCAACTTAAAATGCAGCTTGTGTAAGTTAAACACATAATCAGATGATTATCGTCTACATTACATCGCAGATGAGTATTGTTTACCAAGCAAGCCAGCGAGGCAAGGTAAAATATCACAAATAGAGCTTCAGAAAGTGTGCACACCCCTTGACATTATCCACATTTTGTTGTGATACTGCCTGAATTTAAAATGGATCACATGGAGATTGTGTGTCACTGGCCTACACACAATACCCCATTAAGCCAAAGTGGAATGATGTTTTTAGAAATGTTTAGAAATTAATAAAAAATTAAAAGCTGAAATGTCTTGAGTCAATAAGTATGCAACCCCCTTTGTTATGGCAAGCCTAAATAAGTTCAGGAATAAAAATGTGCTGAACAAGTCACATAATAAGTTGCAATAATAGTGTTTAACATGATTTTTGAATGACTACCTCATCTCTGTACCCCACACATACAATTATATTTAAGGTTGCTCAGTCGAGCAGTGAATTTCAAACACAGATTCAACCACAAAGACCAGGGAGGTTTTCCAATGTTTCGCAAAGGGTGGTACCTATTGGTAGATGGGTAAAGAATGTAATTAAATAAGCAGACGTTGAATATCCCTTTGAGCATGGTGAAGTTATTAATTACACTTTGGATGGTGTATCAATACACCCGGTCACTACAATGTTACAGGTGTCCTTCCTAACTCAGTAGCCGGAGAGGAAGGAAACTGCTCAGGGATTTCACCTGGAGGCCAATGGTGACTTTAATACAGTTTCAGATTTTAATGGCTGTGATAGGAGAAACTGAGGATGGATCAACAACATTGTAGTTACCCCACAATACTAACCTAAATGGCAGTGAAAAGAAGGAAGCCTGTACAGAATACAAATATTCCAAAACATGCATCCTGTTTGCAATAAGGCACTAAAGTAAAACTGCAACATTTTTGGCAAAGAAATGAACTATGTCCTGAATACAAAGTGTTGTATGTTTGAGGCAAATCACTGAGTACCACTCTTCATATTTTCACATATGCTGGCTGCATCATGTTATGGGTATGCCTGTCATCAACAAAGACTAGGGAGTTTTATTCCGTTTCTTTTTATCCTAAAAAAATTTTTTTTAAACTTTCAGCAGGACAATAGCCTAAAACACAAGGCCAAATATACACTTAACAAGATTACATTGAATTTTCCTGAGAGGCCTAGGTACAATTTTGACTTAAAATGGCCTTGGAAATCTATGGCAAGACTTAAATGGCTGTCTTGGATTGATCAACAACCAACTTGACGGAGCTTGACAAATTTTACAAAGAATGCTGTGCAAATATTGTACAATCCAGGTGTGCAAATGTCTTAGAGACTTACCCAGAAGACTCACAGCTGGAATCGCTGCCAAAGATTTGGCCAGGGTAGGCCGTCATTGTAAATAAGAAATTGTTCTTAACCGACTTGCCTCGTTTAGTAAAGGTAAAAAAATTATAACATTTATTGACTCGGGTGTGAATACCTATGTAAATTAGATATTAGTATTTCATTTTCAATAAATTTGCTAACATTTCTAAAAACATGTTTTCAATTTGTCATGGGGTATTGTGTGTAGATGGGTGAGATCTGGTCCATCCTCTCCATTCTCCTCTAGTTCCTGTACTCGTCTCCAGTCTCCGATGAGGCTCATGAGGTCACGCGAGCGCTGCACCACACCATCGATGGTGCGCAGGTCTTGCGCCGTGAGTTCCAATTCTGGGCTGCAGCCGTGGAGGCTGTCCTCTGTGTTCTGCCCCGGCAACACCGAGATGACAGCCCACGATGACTCCACCCACAGCAGGCCGGTCCAGGACGTAGTGGGTAGCCACGTTGGCGATGGAGCAGCCGTGGCCCCTGGTGACCGTCTCCAAGGCAACCAGCAGCTCCTGGAACAGCCCCCATCCTCCACAGCTGTCAATCATGTTCTTGTACTTACTGAGGGAGGCGTTGTTGAGCTCTGCCCTGCTTGTAGGCTCTGCCTTCCCTAGATAGCGCTCTGAGAGTAGACCACCGGCTGAGAGATAGAGGGGGGGACAGAGAGATGGAGGTTTAAAAAGATGGAAGGGGAGGGGGTGGATACAGAAAGAGAGAAATGGTAAAGATCAGGAAAGAGGAACAGCGGGAAATACATAGAATAGGGTGAACAGGGCGGCAGAGAAACAGCTTCATCAGTCTGGACTCCATCTTAGAACTCCACCATTTTATATCACTACACCCCACATGGCAAGAGAGTCAATATGGAAAGTATTTCTCTAATCGCTAACACTAAGAAACTGACAATAACCGGTTAATGAGGTTGCAACAGTAACTGTGACCTAGCCTGGTCTGTAGATCAGAAGGGTTGGCTAAAAACCCATACAGACCTGGACCAGGCTAACTGGGACCTAACCCAACCCTTCACCACTGACTCTCTCAGTGCAGTGGCTCAACCATGACGATCTAGAGCAGCCAAGTAGCTCCAGTAGGAGTGGCTGTGATGACCTAATCCCCCATGACCTCTGACCTATCCTCACCCAGAGTTCCGTAGGTCAGTAGCTGGATGTCGTGAGACAGGCAGACAGCCTCCACCTTAGCAGCGGGCCGCTGGTCGATCAGGGAGTACTGCACCTGGAAGGAAACAGTGGTCACCAACTTTTTCGGGGTCATTATCTCTTTCGCTGTCAAAAAGCAAGCAGACGTCTACCGCTCAGATTTGTTTTAGCAACTTGACTTCAAAAAAAGAACATTAACCTAATAAAAACTGTCATGTAGGAATGAGGTTTGGGCAGTAGGCTTAATATAATATCACAGCATATTGGCTCTATGATTGGCCTGCCAATATTGTTAATCAGACCATATTATATTTCAAATTCAAGCTTTGATAACAAAATAGATCATTTGCTGTAGCACTTGCGAGGCACAGCTGAGCATAAATTGAAATAATTTGCAAATAATTAGATTTTTTATTTTACTGGACTGATGGTACCTGCATCTGATGGTCATGGTGCTTTCATGACAACTGGGAACTCTGGAAGAAAAAAAAACGAGGTCAAATCATGAGGTCAGTGAAATTTAGGTCGTAAAGTTGGAGCTCTAGAAAGAATCCAGAGTTTTTCGAATCTCATTCACTGGTCGAATCAATGTTCACTTTAATAAAGTTCACATACTGCTTTACTCCTTTCATATGTAAATACTGTATTCTACTGTATTTTAGTCAATGGTCACTTTAATAATGTTCACATACTGCTTTACTCCTTTCATATGTAAATTCTGTATTCTACTGTATTTTAGTCAATGACACTATTGTAAAGAATTTACACAAATACTTGAATGAGAAAAGGCTGACCTGAAAACATTGCTCGTCCAAATATTTACATATTTCTTAATTCCATTATTTTACATTTAGATGTGTGTGTATTGTTGTGAATTGTTAGATACTACTGCACTGTTGGAGCTACAGTAGGAACACAAGCATTTCACTCTAACGTCTGCTAAATATGTGTGTGTCACCAATACATAAAAAACTATTGAGTTCCCAGTTGTATTGGGTGTTTCTCACAGAGCTGAGAGTTGTCCTGAGAAACATTGCTTTCAAGTGGTTTTAATTGGTGGGTGTGATAATACAGTATGTACATGGGCGCCTGACTTTGTCTGAAAGTGGGGGAGAAATTTTTTTTAAATAATTTACAATAGAAAAATATATATACAGTACCAGTCCAAAGTTTGGACACACCTACAAATTCAAGGGTTTTTCTTTATTTTTACTATTGTCAACATTGTAGAATAATAGTGAAGACATCAAAACTATGAAATAACACATATGGAATCATGTAGTAACAAAAAAAGTGTTACAAAAATCTAAAGATATACAGTTGAAGTCAGAAGTTTACATACACTTAGGTTGGAGTCATTAAAACTCCTTTTTCAACCACTCCACACATTTCTTGTTAACAATCGACTACCCCAGATGGTGCGATGAACGGAGGACACAGAGGCGGCGTTCCAGACCCTAAAGGAAGCGTTGTGTTCGCACCTGGTACTCGTCAACCCGCACTTCTCCAAACCCCTCCTGGTCCAGACAGATGTGTCTGACACAGGGGTGGGGGCCATCTTGTGTCCACCCATGCCTACGCCCCTTGGGCATTGAACAAGAACTGTCAACTTGAAAATGCAAACTGGAGTTTTGCATTTAAATTTGGTCATAAATTATGTTCACATTGTGGTATCCAAGGAGGTCTACCCCGGGGGTTGGTGATAGAGGGGAGGTACGTGCCATGACGTTTGGTGAATGCAGATGAAGCTGAGAAAAAGGAGTTGGCATGTGGGAAGAGTCTGACTTTTGGGAAATACCAGTTGAAGACAAGTAGGGTTTAAACTGAATTAAGACTACCAAAAGACCAAAGCCCATTTAGACCCAATCACCATCTCTTCAAAGTAATTTACTAAATGTAGTCCAGTTTGTAACATTCTCTGTGAAATGGGCTTTGAAATGTGTAATTCAATGTAGAGAGCTTTGAAATTATTGATGAGTCCATTTTAAAGTAAAAATGTATTAAAATGTTGATGACGGTAGTATGATAAACTGAAGAAAACAAATTATCATCAAGTTTGACATTTTTTGGTTACTTTTTGAAAATAATAATATTAAATCGACCAAAATACCAACAAATCTCAAAACTGATAGGTAGATGCAAAAATGTCATTTCAGCCTGTGGTGCCTGGCCTTAAACATTTTCACATATTTAATCATGTAGCATTAGGCCTACTGATTATATCTCCGTATTTACTTACAAGCTCCTACATTGACAGCTCGCGTGCAGTTTCCGCAAAGGTGTAACCAGTGGGAGAATCTCAATTGCATACTCCTCGCGTCCTCTCTCCTCGCCTCCTTCTCAAAACACATTGGATGAGAAAGCCAGAGGTCCCGCCCCCCTCTGATCATCTTCGCCAATTTCTTCTTTTTTTTTGTTTTTTTTTTGAAAAGTTTTATTGACACATTTCCTTTAAAAACAGCTCATACATTTTTTACATAATTGATACACATAAAAACGGCAACAAAGCATAAAACACAGCATTTGAAAGTTACATTTAAATTTGTTAAAAAGTACATGTTGTTAAAACCAATGAAAACAACCATGGATAAAAGTACTTTCCTTGTAAAAAACATCAAATCTGTAAAAGCCATTTAAAATGTGTACTAATGATCTAACAAAGGTAAAACATTTTTAAGACATGAAAAAACATGTTAAAAAGCCACTTTGTTAAAAGGCTGTCTTCAGTCCCTTGTACAGGAGCGGGGTGAGTCTTTATCAAGCTCACCTCATCCTGCTCCTCTGAATAGATCATCGTCCCGTCCTTCGGGGCCCAGAGGAGATCCCTCCCCTAGGCGCATCGCCCTAGGCGCCGCAGCGCTGTCAGGCCGTGGCCGCCGGGACCTAGGGTGTTGTGGGGGACCCTTCGCCTGGGGTCGAGGCCCCCTTCCTTCCGTACCACCCCAGGGCTTCCGTGGCTACCATGGCCACTGCCTGGGGGGTGGTCTCTACGTTTTTTGCTACCAGCAGGTTACGGGAGGACCACAGTGCTTCCTTCAGGCACGTGAGGGTGGGCCAGAGCTTGGTGAAGGCCTTCGATGGAATGGGCCTTCGGCCCACCCCATACAGCACGAGCTGAGGTGTTAGGTCCTTCCCTGCTGGCAGACACGAGGTGATCAGGGGGCCTGCTTCCTTCCACAGGTCCCTGGCGGCTCTGCACTCCCAGAGCATGTGCCTCACCGACTCTTCTTGGCCGCAGCCTGGTCGGGGGCACGCGGATGTCCTTGCCATGCCCCGTGAGTGCATAACGGCCCTGACCCGGGAGGATCTCGTGGGCGACCATCCAGGACAGGTCCCGATGCCGATTCAGGAGAGCAGGATGGGCCACGTTGCGCCAAACCGTTGTGGGCTCACCTATAGCGAGCCCACGCACTGGACACACTGGTTCCCGATCCTGCACAAGAGAGAGAAGAGAGCGGTGTTTTGTTAAGACCGTGACTGTTTCTTTTTCCAGTTTAAAATGTCTTAAAAACTTCTGGAGCTGGACGTAGTGCGGGGGTAGCAGGAAAGAGACTGGGGCTCGCAGGTCGACTGGGATCAGCCTCAGAGTCCTGAGGTAAGATCCCAGCCAGAACCGTGCGAGGGCCTGGGTCTTGTTGTTGACCGGGGAGGTGGCAAGAGTCAGATGTAACGCTGTGTAGCGGCTGCCCAGGAACAAGTAGAGGTCAGGCAAGCCTTTCCCCCCCTTGGACCTGGGCCTCTTGACTACCTCCCTCCTCAGCCTCTCCCACTTGCTTCCCCACAGGAAGTAAAAAAGCATCCGCTCCAGGTCTAAAATACTCCTTCGAGGGGGGATAAAAACAGAACTGATTAATAAAAGCACAGGTAAAATCACAGCTTTAATGATTAAAACCTTGCCCTCAAAAGTCAGCTGTCGTAGTCCCCAAAAACCCAGTCTCTGTCTTACCGTCCCCAGGATTCCACTCCAGTTACCGCTCCCTCCTCCCCCCCGGTCAAACTTTACCCCCAGTACCCTTATGTCCGTCAGTTTAACTGTCAGAGGTAGTCTGGTCAAGTCTGGGTCTGCCCACGGTCCGAAGAATTGGGCCTCTGTCTTGTCTCTGTTCAGTCTCGCCCCAGAGGCTTGTCCGTACCAGTCAGTCCTGTCCAGAGTCCTGTCGACGGATAAAAGGTCGGTACATAAAATGTTGACGTCGTCCATGTAAAAGACGCACTTAGCGGTCATCCCCCCACTCCCCGGGATACCCACCCCACTGATCCCTTGGTCCCTTCTCAAGACCTGTGCCAGTGGTTCAATACAGGCCACGAACAGAAGGGGAGATAACGGACAGCCCTGACGGACGCCGCAGTGTACTCCCACTGCTTTTGACAGATGCCCATTTACAAGGATTTTGAGGAGGCGAGGATGCGAGCAATTGGGATTTTCCCCAGAGGCTGCGAAACAGCGACGCCTAATCAGACATGCCCGTGTTCACCATCATGGTTCTTCCAGGCAAAGTGAAATGACAAAATATGCTTGTGGTGCCCGTAGCTCAAATTATATGTAACACCATAAAACAAAATACAAATGTAAAAACAGCACAACAAAATAGATTTTAAAAAAAACATTTTGCAAGTGCCTTTTCATTTGAAAAACAAGTGGTAAAACAGTGCTTTCTAACTGCACTGAACCAAAACAGTGGCGCGCGGGAGCGAAGCAACACTTTCGAGTGGGCAAAACCTTGGCGAGGGGGGGAGGGGCTGCAAAATGCAATCTGTTAATTATTATATGTACTGAACAAAAATATAAAATGCAACATGCAACAATTTCAAAGATTTTACTGAGTTACAGTTCATAGAGGAAAATCAGTCAACTGAAATAAATTCATTAGGCCCTAACCTATGGATTTCACAGGGGCGCACCCACTGGGGAGTCAGGCCCAGCCAATCAGAATTTGGTTTTTTTTTGCACAAAAGGGCTTTATTACAGACAGAAATACTACTCGGCACCCTCCTCAGACGATCCTACAGGTGAAGATGCTGGATGTGGAGGTCCTGAGCTGGCGTGGTTACAAGTGGTCTGCGGGTGTGAGGTCGGTTGGATGACCTGCCAAATTCTCTAAAAAGACGCTGGAGGCGGCTTATGGTAGAGAAATTAACATTAAATGATCTGGCAACAGCTTTTTTGGACATTCCTGTAGTCAGCATGCCAATTGTACACTCTCTCAAAACTTGAGACATCTGTGGCATTGTGTTGTGTGAGAAAGCTGCACATTTTAGAGTAGCCTTTTATTGTCCCCAGCACAATATGCACCTGTGTAATGATCACGCTGTTTAATCAGCTTCTTGATATGCCACACCTGTCAGGCAGATAGATTATCTAGGCAAAGGAGAAATTCTCACTAACAGGGATGCACAAAAATTGAGAGAAATAAGCTTTTTGTGCATATGGAACATTTCTGAGATCTTTCATTTCAGCACATGAAAAATGGGACCAACACTTTAGATGTTGCGTTTATATTTTGGTTCAGTATATAATATATAAAATGGCCATATCGATTTTAACACGGACTAGCTCAAATTATTATTAATCCTTGAAAATGACAAATTACCCAATGGATCATTATACTTTAACTGGTAAAAAAGGGGTGCAAAAACATTAGTTTTGCACCCCTATTTTGAAAGTGGGGATGCAGCTGCTCCATTTGCTCCATTACTCAGGCACCTATGAGTATGTAGCGTTCAGATTTTACTGGATGGTGGGGAACTTGTAGCATGATTTTGCCCACACTAGTCTCTATTTAAGACTCACCTTGCGGTCCATTGGTCCAGGTCGAGGCACCCATTTAGTCAAACCATGAAGGGTTACACCGCTGGTTTTCAATTTCACCTAGAAAACAGAATGCTACAATTAGAATCTGCTCCGTCTGTGACTAGACACTTTGAAATGCATTCCCTAAATTCACACCCTCCGGTATATCCACTACATTTACTTGTTGTCTGGGTGTACATCACTATGTAGAATAATATCCTCAATCCACATAATCCCCTCAAAGATCTCAGATACTTTACAGTTAGACGTTAGGAACCATCTGTCCAGTTATACAGTGTGATAATGAAGGTGATTCCTCAGAGAGAGGTTTTGTTGGGATACGTTCTCAGAGGACATTATTCTAGATGATTGACTCAGGGCGTCTGTCTATGCCATTAGGCTGTCAAAACTGTGCAAGATGCAGCCTGCCTGGGCAATGCAAAAGAAAATATCATATTAAAAACAATGGTAGTTGTGAATCTGTCCGTGTGTGTATGACTATGGCTCCATGTGTAAGGGAGTCTTAGTTTCATGTGTGTGGGCTTATTCATGTGTGTCTATGAGTGAGAGAGAATTGACTGATTTTCCATACCCATCTCTCCCTTGACTTGAGTGCGAGACTGAGCGGCTCCACCACCCAATACCAACAGTGCTACATTAGCTCCCTCTTGTGCCTATTCAGGGGTGCTACTCCACTTGCATACAGATCTATTATCAATGTTCATAAGATGTTTATTATTTTTTTTTATTTATTTTTTACTTCACATTCACTTTCAAACCAATAGGTTCATAACCTGGAGTTTATGTGGCTTACAATAACAATGATTCTAACTCATACCTGGCTGTTGAAGTGTCCAAAAATCTCCTCTGCTGGTCCATAGATATCTGCCATGTCAAATGTTGTCAGGCCGGCATAAACATAGGCTTGCGTCGCGTGCACTGAAATAGGAAAAGGGTTTTGGTAAGAACTACTCCAGAAATACAAGTAGAGTAAAATAAGGCAAATAATTAGGCAGCATCAACTAAAAAAATATATTTTTGTGATGAATACAGTACCAGTCAAAAGTTTGGACACACCTACTCATTCAAGGGGCTCTTATTTTATTATTTTTTTCTACATTGTGGAATAATTGTTAAGATATGAGAACTATGAAATAACACATATCGAACCATGTAGTAACCAAAAAAAGTGTTTAAAAAAAATCTAAGTATATTTTGTATTTGCGATTCTTCAATGTTGCCACCCTTAATGACAGCTTTGCTCACTCTTGGCATCTCACAACCAGCTTCATGAAGTAGTCACCTGGAATGCATTTCAATTAACAGGTGTGACTTGTTAAAAGTTAATTTGTGGAATTTATTTCCTACTTAATGCGTTTGAGCCAATCAGTTGTGTTGTGACAAGGTAGGAGTGGCATACAGACCTATTTGGTGAAAGACCAAGTCCATATTATGTCAAGAACAGCTCAAATAAGCAAAGAGAAACGACAGACCATCATTACTTCAAGACATGAATGTCAGTCAATACGGAACATTTCTAGAACTTTGAAAGTTTCTTCAAGTGCAGTCGCAAAACCCATCAAGTGCTATGATGAAACTGGCTCTCATGAGGACCGCCACAGGAAAGGAAGACCCAGAGTTTCCTCTGCTGCAGGGGATACATTCATTAGAGTTACCAGCCTCAGAAATTGCAACCCAAATAAATGCTTCACAGAGTTCAAGTAACAGACACATCTCAACATCTACTGTTCAGAGGAGACTGCGTGAATCAGGCCTTCATGGTCAAATAGCTGCAAAGAAACCACTACTGTAGGACACAAATAATAATAAGAGACTTGCTTGGGCCAAGAAACATGAGCAATGGACATTAGACTGGTGGAAATCTGTCCATTTGTCTGATGAGTCCAAATTTGAGATTTTTGGTTCCAACCGCCGTGTCTTTGTGAGATGCAGAGTAGGTGAACGGATGACCTCCGCATGTGTGGTTCCCACCATGATCTAGAAGAAAATTAAGCATGGAGGAGGAGGTGTGATGGTGTGGTGGTGCTTTGCTGGTGACACTGTCTGTGATTTATTTAGAATTCAATGCACACTTAACCAGCATGGCTACCACAGTATTCTGCAGAGATACGCCATCCCATCTGGTTTGCCGCTTAGTGGGACTATCCTTTGTTTTTCAACAGGACAATGACCCAAAACACACCTCCAGGCTGTGTAGGGGCTATTTGACAAAGATGGGGAGTGATGGAGTGCTACATCAGATGTCCTGGCCTCCACAATCACCCGACCTCAACCCAAGTGCTCAGCATATGTGGGAACTCCTTCAAGACTGTTGGAAAAGCATTCCTCATGAAGCTGGTTGAGAGAATGCCAAGAGTGTGCAAAGCTGTCATCAAGGCAAAGGGTGGCTACTTTGAAGAATTTAAATATAAAATCAATTTTGATTTGTTTAAACACTTTTTTGGTTACTACATGATTCCATATGTGTTATTTCATAGTTTTAATGTCTTCACTATTAATCAGCAATGTAGAAAATAGCCAAAATAAAGAAAAACCCTTGAATGAGTAGGTTTGTCCAAACTTTTGACTGGTACTGCATTTGTTTACAGTTGAAGTCAGAAGTTTACATACACCTTAGCCAAATACATTTAAACTCAGTTTTTCACAATTCCTGACATTTAATCCTCGTAAAAATGTCCTGTCTTAGGTCAGTTAGAATCACCACTTTATTTTAAGAATGTGAAATGTCAGAATAATAGTAGAGAGAATTATTTATTTCAACTTTAAATTCTTTCATCACATTCCCAGTGGGTCATAGGTTTACAAACACTCAATTAGTATTTGGTAGCATCGCCTTTAAATTGTTTAACTTGAGTCAAACGTTTCAGGTAGCCTTCCACACACTTCCCACAATAAGCTGGGTGAATTTTGGCCCATTCCTCCTGACAGAGCTGGTGTAACTGAGTTGGGTTTGTAGGCCTCCTTGCTCGCACACGCTTTCTAAGTTCTGCCCACAAATGTTCTATAGTATTGTGGTCAGGGCTTTGTGATGGCCTCTCCAATACCTTGATTTTGTTGTCCTTAGGCCATTTTGCCACAACTTGCTTGAGGTCATTGTCCATTTTGAAGACCCATTTGCGACCAAGCTTTAACTTCCTGACTGATGTCTTGAGATGTTGCTTCAATAAATCCACAAAATGTTCCTGCCTCATGATGGCATATATTTTGTGAAGTGCACCAGTCCCTCCTGCAGCAAAGCACCCCCACAACATCCTGCTGCCACCCCCTGTGCTTCACAGTTGGGATGGTGTTCTTCGGCTTGCATGCCTCCCCCTTTATCCTCCAATCATAACAATGGTCATTATGGCCAAACAGTTCTATTTTTATTTCATCAGACCAGAGGACATTTCTCCAAAAAGTATGATCTTTGTCTCCATGTGCAGTTGCAAACCGTAGTCTGGCTTTTTTATGGCGGATTTTGAGCACTAGCACTGGCTTCTTCCTTGCTGAGCGGCCTTTCAGGTTATGTCGATATAGGACTTTACTGTGGATACAGATACTTTTGTACCTGTTTCCTCCAGCATCTTCACAAGGTCCTTTGCTGTTGTTCTGGGATTGAGTTGCGCTTTTCACACCAAAGTACGTTCATCTCTAGGAGACAGAACGCATCTCCTTCTTGAGCGGTATGACGGCTGCGTGGTCCCATGGTCTTTATACAAACACTCTGGATCAGGTTTTCATCAAGGATCTCTCTGTACTTAGCTCCGTTCATCTTTCCCTCGATCCTGACTAGTCTCCCAGTCCCTGCCGCTGGAAAACATTCCCACAGCATTTTTTAAAAATTGCTGCCACCACCATGCTTCACCGTAGGGATGGTGCCAGGTTTCCTTCAGACGTGACGCTTGGCATTCAGGCTAGAGAATATTGTTTCTCATGGTCTGAGAGTTCTTTAGGTGCCTTTCAGCAAACTCCTAGCGGGCTGTCATGTGCCTTTTACTGAGGATTGGCTTCTGTCTGGCCACTCTACTATAAAGGCCTGATTGGTGGAGTGCTGCAGAGATGGTTGTCCTTCTGGAAGGTTCTCACATCTCCACAGAGGAACTCTGGAGCTCTGCTAGAGTGACCATCAGGTTCTTGACCAAGGCCCTTCTCCCCCGATTTTTTCAGTTTGGCCGGGCGGGCCAGCTCTAGGAAGTTTTGGTGGTTCCAAACTTCTTCCATTTAAGAATGATGGATGCCACTGTGTTCTTGGGAACCTTCAATGATGCAGCCATTTGTTGGTACGCTCCCTCAGATCTGTGCCTCGACACAATCCTGTCTTGGAGCTCTACAGACAATTCCTTCGACCTCATGGCTTGGTTTTTGCTCTGACTTGCACTGTCAACTGTGAAACCTTATATAGACAGGTATATGTCTTTCCAAACCATGTCCAATCAATTGAATTTGCCCCAGGTGGACTCCAATGAAGTTGTAGAAACATCTCAAAGAGGATCAATGAAAACAGGATGCACCTGACCTCAATTTCGAGTCTCATAGCATAAATAAATAAGGTATTTCTGTTTTTTATTTTTAATACATTTGCAAATATTTCTAAAAACATGTTTTTGCTTTGTCATTTTGGGGTATTGTGTGTAGATTGATGTGGGTAAAAAATAAAAATAAAATTTAGATCAAGCTTTTGTAATGTAACAAAATGTGGGAAAAGTCAAGGGATCTCAATACTTTTCCAAATATTCTGTATGTTGTCAGGCCGGCATAATTATAAACCGGATGGTTCGAGCCCATAACTAATAAAGAAACGATAGCTAGCTGGTTCATTTATTATCTTTACATTCATCGTACGGTTGACGTCCAGCAGTTTAAACTCAAACGACAAAATACAAAAGGTATATGGCAACATTTTGGACTCTGCGGTTTATGTACGTTTATTTTCGAACTCATTCATGTGTAGTCCGTGTGCTAAATCTTTGCTACCACTAACTGTAATAAATCAAACTTTACAAAACATTTTGCGCAGTTTACGCAAGGCTGATGGTTGTTCTCGACCAATGGTTGACTTCAACAGAGATCTGAATATAATGACGAGGTGCCAATGTCTCCGCCCTAACAAGGGAGTCGTTGTCCCAATTGCGCGAAGGCAGGCGACAAGGACCACGTTTACATGCGCAGTCCCGATAGTAAACTCGACTGTTTACCTGCACATTTGATATCCCGCTGACGAGTATCCTTGTATCCGTGAATAAACATAATATTTCTGATTTAAGTTAATATGGGCTAAATTGAATATTAACTGAAATATGGACACTGACTGTAGGCCTATAACCTCTCACATGTAGCGTAATATAATATTGACTCCTGCAGAATTTGACATTTCTTGCAGTTGGCCTAGAATTATTGAACCGCTTTTTATTTTATCTCGGGAACTGAAGTGGAGAAATACTACTTATTTATTTCAGTCTCTTGAAAAAATGCAAATGCAGGTGTAACTTATCTTTGACATTGTTGTGCAACTAGACAGTATTTCAACCAGACAAACTGAAGTCTTATCAGAAATGTGTTTAATCGTTTTCTCAGCTTTTAAGTTCCTTGAAACCGGTCAAACTGATGACATGTTGCATGCGAACAATCTTTCCACTGTTATTGCGTTTTCTACCGGGTCTCTAAACAAAACAGACAACTTTACCGGTGTTAACTAGATTACTAATGCATTCATTCTATCGATGTAAAACATTATTCTGGTGAGCACTACTTTACTTAGTCTTCTGGGGCAACACGTTATGACATGTATCGAACTATAAATGACAAATGGCCAACCAAATGTCGGAAATTATAAGCAGAAATGTATCTATAAATTAGGGGTCAAAGTAGCCTACGTTGTATCAGCAAAAATCAGTTATGGAATTATTATGGTGGATTGAACTGCCCAGGTATAGCCTGCCCTTAATTAAGTGATTTGTTTGACAATACGACGAAAACGTAATCACACAACACCTATGATATGCGAAACCGAGCCTGTGTAACCGTGCAGGCAGAGTTTCTCATTACCTGGATACAAGCCTTTTCGGATTATTGTAAACGGTATATGATGTTAATGTTTAATCTCAAAAACATAATACTTGGGTTTAGGTCCAAAATAAGGCCATTTAATGGTTAAATTTACGTCCAAAATAAGGCCATATAAACGCAAGGGCTTATTTTGGACAGATTTTATCGAGTAAAACCTCTCGCTTCGCCTCTTCCTCTCTGGCTTCTACCCCCAGGAACGTTCAGAGCGCGCCTGCGATTGACTGCCCTCTAGAGGTTTATAGTAACCTGCTGTCAATAATAGCGTACTCAATGTGGATACAACCTTTAGATGTGTATTCTTCAGTAGGGATTTGTACATAATTATTATGCAGACAAAACAAAAATGAGAACCTGAAACTGAAATAAAAAATACAATACAATTGAATGTCTTTATTTTCCATACATTTCAGCCCAACCAAAGACAGTTGTTTTGTGAGAGAAAGGGAAATTGGACACAGTACTATATGAATTACCAGTCGTTCATGAAACATCGAGGGGGGTGCATTTGTTTAACACAATCTCCCCCAAAATAAGCCCAATAAAAAAATCGAAATCCATGACATTACATGATTGGAGTAAATTGCATACATTCAACGCATTGTTAGTTTCAAGCAAATAGAATAAATACATGGAGAAATTACAGTTGTGTGGATATCCTGACACATTTTAGTCTTAGAAAATGAGAAAATTATTTATTCACAAAATTAATAAGAATAAAGAATGAAATAGTGACATTTCCAGACAATCTCAGGGAGGGGAAATACTGCCAATACTATAGGCTTGGGCAAGGAAACCACTTAACTGCTCGACTCAGTTGCATACAGTATAAAGGCATCTTACTCTGTCATTACTCATCATTAGTTAACAAAAACTGCCCCTACTGTACATTCAAATTCAAATGAATTTCTTAAGGAACTGTTTTATTTAAATAAGTACACTTAGAAATGATCACTCATTCCAAGCCGTTACAAATTAACATTTGTGCAGCTTCAAAAGAAAAGCAGTATATCAATCTACTATTCTAGCACTACTTGCTATGCGATTAGTCCCCAAGCAAGAGTTCACAGTGAAAAGCAACTGAAACCTCAAAGTTGTAGCGATATGAAGAGGTAGAGAAAAGTGCACTTTCTATTGGTGAAATATGTCAACAAGATGAAGACCTGTTTACAGTAATATATGCAAACAATGTCCATTGATTGAAAGTTGTGTTTGACCAAACAAATAAGAAAAAAACCAATCACCATTCAATGACCTCAATTGTCACTGTATAACACAGGTTCCCTGGATGCTACTTGATCCTTAAAGAGGCAATCGGCAGCAGAAACAATAACAAAGCGTCCTCACCATCCCTGTTTCAGTAAAAAACTGAGGGATGGGGCTAGAGAAAAGTAACCACTCTCAAATTCATAGACAGAGCCATTGGATGCAAGGACTGACCATCCATGATATCAAAATATAATATAGTTTTAGAGTAAAACAAACTTATATTTCAGGTTCTGATAGGGTATGGCAGTTGAGTTAAGCTCATGAGGCATTTCTAAGTTATATTCTTCATGAATCAATGGGTACATATAAATTAATGATAAGTCCAAAAACAGCTGTAGCAACTGCTGATTGCCCCTTTAAAGAAAAAACTACAGTAGGTAATGAAAAGAATGCTTATGTAGAAGATTTCATTTCCAGATTC
Source organism: Oncorhynchus mykiss (assembly GCF_057628025.1). Taxonomy (NCBI): domain Eukaryota; kingdom Metazoa; phylum Chordata; class Actinopteri; order Salmoniformes; family Salmonidae; genus Oncorhynchus; species Oncorhynchus mykiss. Next base: position 44,998,412 of record NC_143030.1, on the reverse strand, counting down.
AAACTCCAAACACAAAAAGTAAAGAAAAGTTTCCAGGATACACTCAAAGATAATTGGCCATCTTACCATATTGTCCATTACAAGGTGTACCAAACATGTTCTTTCCAAATGTTTTACATATCTAAAATGTATTAACTTCATAATTACAAAAATAACATTATTTAGAGGTATTATTTCTGTTGTGTTACATTTGTTGACATGACATCACTCAGCCCTCAAAGCTCAATCCTTGGTGTGCAGGGTTTTGTCCCGGCTCATTGTTCAATCATGTAAACTTGGATGACAATCGAGTAACAGATTAGGGTAAGAGACCCTGCACACACAGGACTGATAATGAGATATATAGGGCAGTAGCAGGCACTGTGTTCAGCATGTCTATGACGGTTTAGTGGCGCCATTGAAATTGGACCTCCCGTCTTTCGCCCTCAGGGACTCCCTGTAGATCAGCAGCCTCTCTGTGGTGTGAGGGGGCAGCCGGCTCCTCTTGGCCCTGACGATGCAGGACGCCATGGGGAAGAGTCGATCAAAGCCGCCTGAGGTGGCAGGCACAGCCAGCAGCTTCCTGGCCGCTCTCTGCAGCTGGGGAAACCGTGAGGCGTCTCTCCAGAAAACCTGGGTGGAGCCGTCCCCATCCAGCACAGGCTCTGACAAGTACTGGTCCAGCTCAGACAGCTTCATGCTCTTGGCCGCAGGCTGGAGGAAACTGAAGATGGACTTGCGCTTGAGGTTGCCGCTGCCACTGTTAGAGCTGGAGGCCTCAGAGTCCTCCTGGATCTCTTCACTCTCCTCTTGCTTCACTGGGTTCCAGGAATCCATGTCGCTGACCAACGACTTGACCAGCATTTGGACCTGGAACTTGGAGGGGGCGGCCAGGGAGGCGGTGTCCCCCTCCTGCTTCACGTCATCGAAGGGCTGGAGCTTAATGCGGGGGTCCAGCACCGTGACCAGGATCAGGTCCCTCTGCAGGAAGAGGGGCTGGAAGTGTGTTTGCAGGCCGGAGCGGAGCCCCTTGGAGAAGTGGCTGTAGTTGGTGGAGCGGGTCTCCAGGGTCTTGTCCAGGCCGATCAGGGAGGGGATGATGAGGGAGAAGGTGACGGCATCGCTCTGAAGCACCTGGATGGCCTCCTCAAAGGGCTCCAGCAGGCCGATGATGTCCACCACCTGCTCCCGCTTGGCCCTCACCATGGGCGGGGAGCTGGACGAGTCCTTGGTCTCAATGCGGGCCTGGGCAAGCAGGGTCATGACTGAGCCCCACACCGCCTCCTGTACCATCCGCCGCATCGACACAAAGGTGGAATTCCAGCGGCAGCTGCCGGGTGAGGGGGCCAATGACAGGCCACACTCCTTCAGCAGCACCTCGTTCCAGTAGGCGCTGCGGCGGAAGAAGGCCACCACGTTGTGCACCTGAGACAGCAGGTTCTCCACCACACGAGAGTTCTTTAGAGCCTCTTTGATCACCAGCTGCAGCATGTTGGCGACGCAGCCCACGCGCGTGCCAAACTGGATCTCTGAGAAGTCCTCCGTGGGCATCTTGTCACCCAGGAAGGCTAGCATCTCCTCCTCGTCCGGGTCGCCCCTCTGAGACGAGCACATGATCCTATAGTCGCAAAAGAGGTCGTAGGCAGCGATGGTGTGCTTGGCCTCGTTGGTGATGATGTAACCCAGATTGTTGGGGAACAGGCCGTAGCTCAGCAGCACAGCTTCCAGCTCCCGGGCCATGGCCACGTTCATGTTCTTGTGGCCGATGTGGCGAAAGGCCACGGTGGGCCGGTGGATGTGCCAGTCATCATCCAGGAAGTGCAACTGCACGGCGACAACAGGGTCGGCGTAGGGGCTGGCCCAGAGGTCCAGGGTGGCGTGGACAACGGCATCGCCCGCGCTGGCAGCCAAGCAGGTCTTCAGGTCGCGGATCAGATGGGGCTTGATTGCCTTCTCCACGTCGTCGTACAGCCGGAGGCCCACGGCACGCTGGGACAGCCTCTGATATTGGGGGCCGATAACAGACATGAAGCTCCTGAAGCCTGAGCCCTCCACGAAGCTCAGGGGCAGCATGTCCTCCGCTATCATCCGCAATACGGCCTCTGTGATGCTCTTCTGGCGAGACTGGTGGAGAGTGGGGACGCTGCTAGGACCGGAGCTAGAGCAGGGGCTGTTGGAGTCCCTCTTGGCTAAGACAGGCGGGAACACCACTGTCTTTGACCTGACTGGGTGAGAGTCCTTTTTTGGCCTAATTTTTAGCATGGGGTCTATAGCCTCTCTATACTGCCTCATCTATAGAGAACAAAGAGAATGGGTGAAAAGGATTGAACGTTTCAAGATTTATACTGTGGAGAAAAATGAAGAAAAAAATAAGAAAATGCTCAAAAGGCTTAATTCGGTTAGTGACAACCATTATGCCTGGTTGGAGGATAACAGAACACATTACACCTCACTGCTGTTTGGCCTCCCACAGACATAGGTGAGTAATGCGCAAACAGAGAAAGAGTCAAGGATATGGCGTTCTTACCACTTCTGGAGGTTCAGGCTCCGTGTCCAAAACAACGTCACAACGAAAATCTACCTGTAAGCCAAGATAACCTAAGTTAGCAAACAAACGCAATTTACCTTGTTTACAACTAACAGCATATACCTATTTTTTTTGTTTGTTGTTCAAGTAAATTCAAATAGCTAAAAGTGTTGGAAGTGACAGGGTGACCGTTTGTATTTGAGGAATACAAAGGGCTGACCTCGCCCTGTAACAGAGTGGTAGGTGGTGGGTTAGGTGAAACATAGTGCTTGTTAGTATGTGAAGAATACAAAGGGCCGACCTCGCCCTGCTCCAGAGAAGTGGGTGGTAGCGGGCTCCCGTCATCATCCATAACATATGCTCCCATCTCGGCTTTACGTTTGATGGTTGAGTTCCAGTGGTTTTTCACAGCATTGTCCGTCCTACGGAGGTAGAAAAGCGGTGTGTCATTCCTGGAGAGCAAAACTACACTATGACTTTCTATTCAAATTGACTAGTAAATTGGAGATGTCATTGTTTGAATAATAAAATCGTGTTGGGATCTGAATGCGACCGGTGTTTCGTAGCATTTGGCAGGGTTCCACATAAATGATGATTAACAATGTCACCCAGGCCAGTAAAAACATGTCTGGGCCAGGAGATCTCTCACAGTCACTGGCTCAATCAGGCCCCAAACTTTCAGAAACATTCAGAAACAACTTGCGGGTAATTTTCTAGCGAAGTGAGTTGATGTGTTCAAACGCTTGCTGTGCAGAGCAAAAACAGTTCTTAAAGGGGCAACGGCATCTTAAAGCTAGAATCTTTAATTGAAAAAAAATGACAAAGCGGACACCCCGTCTCAGAGTTGGTAAAAAGCTGAGGGATGGGCCTGGAGAAATGTAACCACTCAAGACAGAGGTATGGATGCAAGGACTGATCATCCATGATATGAAAATTATAGTTTTAACCATATTTTGAGGCTATGCAGTGTTAGTTTATACTTATATTGTTTACCAACATAGGAAGACAGTGGCACCTTTTCCCTAATGTACAGTGCCTTCGGGAAAGTATTAGGTCTAAAATTGATCCCCCCACTCGATCGACACACAATACCCATTAATAACAAAGCAAAAACAGCTACATTTATTTTGCTAATTTATTCAAAAGAAATAATGAAATATCATATTTACATAAGTATTCAGACCCTTTACTCTGTTTTTTTTAAGCACCTTTGGCAGCGATTACAGCATCAAGTCTTCTTGGGTATGACGCTACAAGCCTGGCACATCTGTATTTGGGGTGTTTCTCCCATTCTTCCCTGCAGATCCTCTCAAGCTCTGTCAGGTTGGATGGGGAGCGTCGCTGCACAGCTATTTTCAGGTCTTTCCAGAGATGTTCGATCGGGTTCATGTCCGGACTCTGGCTGGGCCACTCAAGGACATTCAGAGACTTGTCCCAGAAGCCTCTCCTGGTTTGTCTTGGCTGTGTGCTTAGGGTTGTTGTCCTGTTGGAAGGTGAACCTTCGCCCCAGTCTGAGGTCCTGAGCGCTCTGGAGCAGGTTTTCATCAAGGATCTCTCTCAGCCTACCAGTCCCTGCCGCTGAAAAAGATCCCAAAATCATTATGCTGCCACCACCATTCTTCACCGTAGGGATGGTGCCAGGTTTCCTCCAAACGTGGCGCTTGGCATTCAGGCCAAATAGTTCAGTCTTGCTTTCATCAGACCAGAGAATATTGATTCTCATGGTCTGAGTTCTTTGGGTGCCTTTTTGCCAACTCCAAGTTGGCTGTCATGTGCCTTTTACTGAGAAGTGGCTTCCGTCTGGCCCCTCTACCATAAAGGCCTGATTGGTGGAGTGCTGCAGAGATGGTTGTCCTTCTGGAAGGTTCTCTCATCTCCACAGAGGAACTCTGGAGCCCTGTCAGAGAGACCATCTGGTTCTTAGTCATCTCCCCCAATTGCTCAGTTTGGCCCGGGCGGCCAGCCAGCTCTAGGAAGAGTTGGTGATTCCAAACTTCTTCCATTTAAGAATGATGGAGGCCTTCAATGATGCAGACATTTTTTGGTACCCTTCACCAGATCTATCCCTCGACACAATCCTGTCTCGGAGTTCTACGGATAATTCCTTCGACCTCATGGCTAGGTTTTTGCTCTGACATGCACTGTCAACTGTGGGACCTTATATATACAGGTGTGTGCCTTTCCAAATCATATCAAATCAATTGAATTTACCACAGGTGGACTCAAAATAAGTTGTAGAAACATCTCAAGGATGATCACTGGAAACAGGATGCACCTGAGCTCAATTTCGAGTCTCATAGCAAAGGGTCTGAATACTTATTTAAATAAGGTATTTCTGTTTTTGATTTAATACATTCACAATTTTTTTTTTTTTTAACATTTTGCTTTGTCATTATGTGGTATTCTGTGTAGATTGCTGAGGATTTTTATTTATTTAATCCATTTTAGAATAAGCCTGTAAATGTAACAAAATGTGGAAAAAGTCAAGGGGTCTGAATACTTTCCGACAGCACAGTAGATCTCAGCTTCAAAGAATAAAGCAAACATTTGCATTAACAATTTATATTACGCAGCTTTTAACACATTAAAATGTTGCCTATTTGTAGTTGAATAACAGAGAGACAGCACTCTAATTTATGGGCCCTGCATAACTCTAATGTATTTAAACTACCCCAGGTCCAGGCCAGTAGAAATTTTGTTTGGGACAGGAGATTCTGGATCAACTGGTCTGGCCAGGCCCAGTGAGAAAAAAAGTTAATGTGGAACCTTGCTGTGGTCAGTTACCTTCCAGGTAGAAGCTTGGCGATCTCCGCCCAGCGGTTCCCAAGGACACAGTGGGCTTTGTAGATGATCAGGTCCTCCTCTGGGGTCCACGAGGACTTCTTCACGTCCGGGTTGAGGTGGTTGTGCCATCGCTCCCTGCACTGCTTCCCCTGGCGACCCTTCAGGTGCCTGGCCACCATCGCCCACTGCTTGGTCCCATATTTACTCACCAGCTCAATGACCTACAGAGAGGAACAATGATGAGAGATTATGTATCCTTCACTTTCTAAGGACAATAATCATATATATATATATACAGTGCCTTGCGAAAGTATTCGGCCCCCTTGAACTTTGCGACCTTTTGCCACATTTCAGGCTTCAAACATAAAGATATAAAACTGTATTTTTTTGTGAAGAATCAACAACAAGTGGGACACAATCATGAAGTGGAACGACATTTATTGGATATTTCAAACTTTTTTAACAAATCAAAAACTGAAAAATTGGGCGTGCAAATTTATTCAGACCCCTTAAGTTAATACTTTGTAGCGCCACCTTTTGCTGCGATTACAACTGTAAGTCGCTTGGGGTATGTCTCTATCAGTTTTGCACATCGAGAGACTGACATTTTTTCCCATTCCTCCTTGCAAAACAGCTCAAGCTCAGTGAGGTTGGATGGAGAGCATTTGTGAACAGCAGTTTTCAGTTCTTTCCACAGATTCTCGATTGGATTCAGGTCTGGACTTTGACTTGGCCATTCTAACACCTGGATATGTTTATTTTTGAACCATTCCATTGTAGATTTTGCTTTATGTTTTGGATCATTGTCTTGTTGGAAGACAAATCTCCGTCCCAGTCTCAGGTCTTTTGCAGAGTCCATCAGGTTTTCTTCCAGAATGGTCCTGTATTTGGCTCCATCTATCTTCCCATCAATTTTAACCATCTTCCCTGTCCCTGCTGAAGAAAAGCAGGCCCAAACCATGATGCTGCCACCACCATGTTTGACAGTGGGGATGGTGTGTTCAGCTGTGTTGCTTTTACGCCAAACATAACGTTTTGCATTGTTGCCAAAAAGTTCAATTTTGGTTTCATCTGACCAGAGCACCTTCTTCCACATGTTTGGTGTGTCTCCCAGGTGGCTTGTGGGAAACTTTAAACGACACTTTTTATGGATATCTTTAAGAAATGGCTTTCTTCTTGCCACTCTTCCATAAAGGCCAGATTTGTGCAATATACGACTGATTGTTGTCCTATGGACAGAGTCTCCCACCTCAGCTGTAGATCTCTGCAGTTCATCCAGAGTGATCATGGGCCTCTTGGCTGCATCTCTGATCAGTCTTCTCCTTGTATGATCTGAAAGTTTAGAGGGACGGCCAGGTCTTGGTAGATTTGCAGTGGTCTGATACTCCTTCCATTTCAATATTATCGCTTGCACAGTGCTCCTTGGGATGTTTAAAGCTTGGGAAATCTTTTTGTATCCAAATCCGGCTTTAAACTTCTTCACAACAGTATCTCGGACCTGCCTGGTGTGTTCCTTGTTCTTCATGATGCTCTCTGCGCTTTTAACGGACCTCTGAGACTATCACAGTGCAGGTGCATTTATACGGAGACTTGATTACACACAGGTGGATTGTATTTATCATCATTAGTCATTTAGGTCAACATTGGATCATTCAGAGATCCTCACTGAACTTCTGGAGAGAGTTTGCTGCACTGAAAGTAAAGGGGCTGAATAATTTTGCACGCCCAATTTTTCAGTTTTTGATTTGTTAAAAAAGTTTGAAATATCCAATAAATGTCATTCCACTTCATGATTGTGTCCCACTTGTTGTTGATTCTTCACAAAAAAATATAGTTTTATATCTTTATGTTTGAAGCCTGAAATGTGGCAAAAGGTCGCAAAGTTCAAGGGGGCCGAATACTTTCGCAAGGCACTGTATATATATATATATATATATATATATATATATATATATATATATGTCTGTATAATGGCATTTGTTTTTCATTGCTCACCTTGTCGTCCTCCTCCTTGGTCCAAGTCCCCTTGATTAAATCTGGATCTAGAGCCTTCATATAGCGGTGCATACATTGATACTCTGTGCGTCCCTATAAGAAATCTACTTTTGTAAGGTTTTCACAGACAGGATTGATACTATTAATAAGAGCGTGCCTAATAGAAAAAAATAGGACTAGAATTCTCTTCTACAATTCTGCCATATAGCCTGTGCTATATCTATCCCAAAATCTGTCCCCAACACTCACTGGTAGGAAGCTGGCGATAGTTGTCCAGTCACTATTTCCAAAGTTGTGCACCAGGATCTTTAGATTCTCATCCTGCAAGTACAAGAGAGAAACAACTTAGAGAACATACCACTACACTACTTAGAGCAGCAATTATTATCTTCTTCCTTCATAGCACGTTTAGGTCAGGGCTGAGAGCTTCTGGTTAGTGTTAAGGTTACAGAGGACAGTATACAAGTAAAAGAGGCCATCTTAGTTATGACACAAGGCCCAGAGTTCAGTCCAGATCAATCACTCACCTCCTCATGCGTCCATTTCACTTTAACTTTATAACTCTCCCGCTGCTCCGCCACATCAGAGTCTGTGTCAACACACAGCATTTCATCTCCATCTTCACTCTGCATGCTGCCAATAAACAGGTAGAAAACTATGAGACGGGGCACGTTCCTCTGCCCAGGCGTTCCTGACGCATGCCAGATCTTACAACGCCAGGATAGGTCGATTTTTACTTAATCTATGTTATTTAAATCTGGTGCCCGACAACAGTCGATAACGTGGCAAGCAACCATTGCTTAACGTATTAGAACGTCTGAGCAGGGGGACACGGCCAAGAAGAGAACAGAGGCAGGCATAAAACCCTGGCACACTTGGATTTTATGGAATTTGATGTTTGTGTGAGGCATGGATGTGCCCCTCAATTACAAAGTTCCTACACAGCTGCCATCACTTAGTCTACTCATACCAGCAGCTTTATTGACCTGAACCTATTACATGTGAGCACTGTTCACTTGAGCTGTTCGAGAAGTCTTGACTTATTATGACAGTATCCTCTCTACCACAAGGTTGATAAGCCAGTTTGGCCATTTAGAACGCTAATATTACCTGTCTCTTACACTTGGTGATGTCCCATACGGTGCTGTACCCAATGACGGTTGGTACAGCGCCGAAATTCAGCCTGAGCCTGTCAACGAAACGAGCCTTCCACTTGTGGTATCTCTCAGTCGGTTGGGACAAAATTATCACCACATGGTTGTAACGCCTGGTTTTCCGCCAACAAATGCAGGCCAGCTGATTATAACATTAATTGTCCTACTTATTACAACGCTCCAAAAGTGAAAAGTAACTCGGTCCCTATCGTTAAGTGCAGCCTTTAACGAAACTATTTCGACTAAAAAAATAAAATAAAAATCGAACAAACTACAGTACCGCAGCCCTAGTACCTCATGCGCGTCTGTGGATTGCAACAAAAAGTGGCAACATGAAGTATACAATTCCAATACATGTGCTTCAAACTGCGCAACATTGTAACAAGCTGGTCTTCACATACAATGAATGTAACAAATTCACGAGGCCCACCCCACCAGTCTTGGAAACAACGTAACGTTGGTTAGCTAGCTAATCAACAAACTGCATGTTACTGCTGCGAGCGATACAACCTTTCATTTAGGCAAATACATTTAGTAATATCTTCACCAATCAATGCCACAATATGCACCGTGCTACTTAAAAGTGGGTAACTAAAACTGTGATTAGCAAATTGTTACATTCTTACATGACAGAAAAAAACGTATTCTTGACTGCAACTGGTAGTGAAGATGCCGGTAACGTTAGCGAACGTGTCCAGCCTGCTAGCAAACAACTACTAGCCGACTGCTGGCCGCGATAACAACGGCTTTCTAAACGGGCTGTTTAACTGTTACTGAACAGTCAACGTTAGCTAGCGAGCTAGCTTCCGGGATCACAACCAAATTGCACACGAAGACCACTGGAAGTATAACGTCACAATTTACCAAGGCATTTTCGCTCTCTGGTCTACAGTCACAGTTCCAGGTTCTGGTGGAATAAGTTGATGCACATGGCTCCTTTTCACTACTGAATAAGATAAACGGTATAAACCCATTGCATTGGCTTACCCGCGCGGCCAACCGGACATTTCCCCCCCAGCTTCTAGGAGGGTCCAGCAAACCTCCCCAAAACCCCAACTGTCGCGGCCTTGCCTCACAGATCCGTCTGTTCAACCGACACGGGACTCTAACCGTAACAAATTACTTTAATAAGTTACAATACTTTGCCAATAGAGTAGCTAAACTGCGGAAAACGAATCAACCAGACTCATGCGTTTCAATTTCTTATCTCGCGCCTAGCGTTTTTTTAGTAGCAGATTTTTTTGCCCGGGAACAGGGGTAAGGAAGAAGGGTACGTTCAAGACCATCAACGCTCTCCGGAAACAAAGCATTTGTTGCACTCGTAACGTTATATAATACCGAAAAGCAGAGGGTCAACTCCCCCCCCCCCCCAAACAATGTCACCAGACACTCATCAAGCTAGGTAAGAGATCATGAATAAACATGCTTAAAGGGATAGTTCCCCCAAATTACAAAATGGCATATTGGTTTCCTTATCCTGTAAGCTTTCTATGGACAAGGTATGACTTCAATCCATGCTTTAGTTTAGTTTCCCTGGCACTGTTTCTAAATGCTAACATTTTAGAATTTGGGGCACACATTCCATTCAAGTCATGGGAACAATATTAGCATTTTTTGCGCATCATGTCCAAATCAAACGAAAGTATCTCAAATTGATTGTGAAGCTGGCCAAAGTCACTTGTAAAAAATGTAACATGATGTGCAAAAAACGCTAATATTGTTTGCGTGACTTGATTGGGATTTGTGCCACAAATGCTAAAACATTTTTATTTAGAAAAAGTGTCAGCCACTGCCAAGGCAACTAAACCAAAGCATGGATTGCTGTCATACCTTGTACATAGACTGCTTAGAGGTAAGGAAACCAATGTGTAATTTTATAATTTGAATTGATAAAAGACCTAACTAGAGTAAAGGTAATTCAATAATCAATCTTGTGTTGCACCTTGAACCCAATAGCCTAACAAATTAAGAACTCAAAGTACAAACACTTAACTTTTGATGTTCTTTATGAAGACTTCCTCTATATCAAATGTCAGCTAACTTAATTAGTCAGACAATATTACAAGTTTCTATAGTTAAAGGATATCTTCACTTTTTCAGACGCAGTGTCATTTACCCAGGAAGTAATTTATGGGACAAGGAGAGACTGTCATCCATGGTTCAGATTTGTTTTCGAAAGCCACTGCCAACTTGAGCTAACTGTAGGCGACAATAACCAACAATGGGATTGATGGGGCAAGCTAACCATGGTCAAAAGTTGTGGCAAAATCACCTCAAAGTTTTTCAAACCAAGTCTTTGAGTTGATTTGGTCATACAGTTTTGAACATGGTGAACTTGCCCCTATCCATAAATAAATACAAAACAATGTTTCTCATCAGACATTCTTGTATAATGAGGAGAAACAACCAGATCTGAGGTTTCTGAGTGGCGCAGCGGTCTAAGCCACTGCATCTTAGTGCATAGAGGCATCACTGCAGTCCCTGGTTCAAATCCAGGCAGCATCACACCCGGCTGTGATTGGGCAGTGCACAATTGGCCCAGTGTTGGCTGCGGTAGGCTATCATTGAAAATAAGAATTTGTTCTCAACTGACTTGCCTAGTTAAATAATGGAGTCACTGTGACACTTGTCTGGCCTTGTACATGGGGTGAAACATTTAGCAACTTCTACCAATCTTGCAGCACAGTGGCTCGCTCTAGAGAATGTTTCCGCCTCGTTTGATTATTTCTAATGACAGGAAGTGGATCCTCATTACCAGGACATTCTTTGAGGAATCAACCACTCCACTCCACTACGAAGGGGCTAACGTGAGTGGGTTTTACTAGATGAAGTACAGCTACGACCGGAAGTTACTTTTCGTAGCAGCCTTAAGAGAGGATATTAGCCAACCCTAACCCTTTTCCTAACCTTAACCTAATTCTCCATACCTGCCTCGTTAATTATCTTAACCTGCTGCATAAGTTCTCCTAACCTGCTGATAAAAAGTCACATAGCTGTATACCACCTAGACAAAACCACCTAGACAAAGGACTGCTGTACACAGATTTACATAAAGTCTGCAGAATTCTCCTCAACCCAAAATCTGTACCTCATCTCTATAATTTGTTCAAGTCAGGATTATACAGCAAGATTGCACTCCCACTTTCCAATAGCATCTTTAGCTACCCCCAACAAATTAAATGTAGGCTACCACATCATTTGAAGAATAATGACAAGTGGGATTGATATGAAATGTATAACCTGTATTTGACTGTACTCCAGATGCCTATTAATGACATTGTCATGCCTTATTAATGTGTATTGAAATGCATAACCATTTCTCATGTTTGTAGGAACTTCAGTGAGTTCTGCAGCTTTTGTGTTGGTCAACTTTGCAATTGTGATTGACAGGATGTTGTACTTACACTCTCTAAGTGTCATTGTAAATAAGAATTTGTTCTTAACTGATTTGCCTAGTTAAATAAAGGTTAAATAAAATAAAAAAAAGTGAAGGACATGGACTCCTGCTCAAGATGTGGAGCATATAACCATGTTCATGCACCTCAAATACCAAGTTGTAGTTTTTTTTATGAAGCAAAAAAATTGCTATGTTTTCCTAATGCCTTCCTATCATTTACTTTCTGCTCACCAAAGCCATTGTCCAGCAGTGATCATCACATATCTCTTGTTTCAGGAGTAGAATCCACTGTGTCTACTATATCCACAGTGCTGCTTTAGCAAAGACAGGAATGTTAAACTACACAGCTAAATCTCTGCTCTCATCAAACACATACACTACATGACAAAAAGTATGTGGACACCTACCTGCTCGTTGAACATATCATTCCAAAATCATGGGCATTAATATGGAGTTGGTCCACCCTTTGCTGCTATAACAGCCTCCACTCTTCTGGGAAGGCTTTCCACTAGATGTTGGAACATTGCTTCGGGGACTTGCTTCCATTCTGCCACAAGAGCATTAGTGAGGTCGGGCAATGATGTCGGGTGATTAGGCCTGGCTCGCAGTCAGCGTTCCAATTCATCCCAAAGGTGTTTGATGGGGTTGAGTTGGAAGCACAGAAATGTCTAGAATTTCATTGTATGCTGTAGTGTTAAGATTTCCCTTCACTGGAACTAAGGGGCCTATCCTGAACCCTGAAAAATAGCCACAGACCATTCTTCCTCCTCCACCAAACATTACAGTTGGCACTATGCATTCGGACAGGTAGTGCTCTCCTGGCATCCGCCAAACCCAGATTCGTCCGTCAAACTGCCAGATGGTGAAGCGTGATTCATCACTCCAGAGAACGCGTTTCCACTACTCCAGAGTCCAATGGCGGTGAACTGTACACCACTCCAGCCAACGCTTGGATTTGCGCATGGTAATCTTAGGCTTCTGTGCGGCTGCTCGGCTATGGAAACCCATTTTAGGACGCTCCTGACGAACAGTTTTTGTGCTGACTTGTGCTGACCAGAGGCAGTTTGGAACTTGGTAGTGAGTGTTGCTGAGGACAGACGATTTTTTCGCTACGCTCTTCAAAACTCGGTGGTCCCGTTCTGTGAGCTTGTGTGGCCTACCACTTCGCAGCTGAGCCATTGTTGCTCCTATATGTTTCCAGACTGCTGGAAATGGCTATGTGATGTGTTGTGCATAGTTTTTTTTGTCAACAGAAAGTGTGTTCTGCTGTACAATCTGGGGAGTCCTCCTGAGCAGGGTTTTCCAAACTCGGTCCTGCAAAAACCTAAATGTGCACCCAGGGGGGACCCCAGGACCAAGTTTGGAAACCTGCTCTTTTTTTAAATTTATTTATTTATTTTTTACCCCTTTTTCTCCCCAATTTCATGGTATCCAATTGTTGTAGTAGCTACTATCTTGTCTCTATCTTGTCTCGCTACAACTCCCGTACGGGCTCGGGAGAGACGAAGGTTGAATGTCATGCGTCCTCCGATACACAACCCAACCAGCCGTACTGCTTCTTAACACAGCGCGCATCCAACCCGGAAGCCAGCCGCACCAATGTGTCGGAGGCTACACCGTGCACCCGGCAACCTTGGCTAGCGCGCACTGCACCCGGCCCGCCACAGGAGTCACTGGTGCGTGATGAGACAAGGAGATCCCTACCGACCAATCCCTCCCTAACCCAGACAACGCTAGGCCAATTGTGCGTCGCGGCCGGTTACAACAGAGCCTGGGCACGAACCCAGGGACTCTGATGGCACAGCTGGCGTTGCAGTACAGCGCCCTTAACCACTGCGCCACCCGGGAGGCCTGGAAACCTGCTCTTGAGGACCAGCAGTTCTACATGGCCCCCAAGGCTTTGATATTCTGTCAGTCAATGTCACCTCAAAGTTCTTCTTTGAAGTTAACAGAAGCAATCAAACTTTTGCAAAAGCATTCAAGGTCATATTCCATAGTCCCTCAGGTCTAAGCTTAAAAAAAGTAATCAACACCCTAAAGCCAACTCTCAATCTCATTTCACAGGAATTTATCAGAGGGTTATTCAACATGCCCACTGTGTCAAGCATTGTGGCTATCATAATGAACAGCCGAAAGTGAGCGATTGACCATGGTCCTGCCTGAAGTCACCAAACAGTCACAGGCATGCAGTTTTGTTTCTGGAACATTTCCGCAAGTCACTCTCTGCAGAAAGAACGCGAGACCTGCCGTCCAGCATCCATGTGATCTAGCTAGCAGGCACGAGAGGCCACCTAATCTGTCCTCCACACATGTTGCTCTACTCACCCAAACATGATACTACACAATCAGCAACTAAAGGGTCCCCATGCATGAGGCGGCTCAACCGGATGCTGGATTCTCTTTGTGTTATTAGTCTATTTAAAGAATAACAGCGGGTGACCAAAAATATCCTTTCGTCTCACAGTTCTGACATAACTTAGGCCAATTTTGGTTTTCAGGTGTTGTGATTGTGCCAGTGTACGTGATGGGAGAAGAGAATGCAATTTTCACCTTTGTTCAGGGACACATTATTCAATTTCTGTTGGTCACATGTCTGTGGAACTTGTTCAGTTTATGTCTCAGTTGTTGAATCTTGTTATGTTCATACAAATATTTACACATGTTAAGTTTGCTGAAAATAAACACAGTTCACAGTGAGAGGACGTTTCTTTTTTTTGTTGCTGAGTTTACATACTAAACATACAGTATGTCATTAACATGTCATTTTCATATTAAAATAAGATTCACTTTTTTTTAAACTTGCAGAGTATGTAAAAGGCAGAATCTACTGCACACCCAAAGCTGATTTGTGAAGGTGCTAGAGGCAAAAGGCAAAACTGGAGAAACAGGAATAAGCTCAGCAATAATTAAAATACATTTGCATCTGACTGGAAGTCTGGGAAGACTTTTTCCTGTTTCTCCAAGCTTGCAGAGTATGTAAATGTGTATTTCTGCTCTCAGCCCAACCCCCCCAAGACACACACACACACACACACACACACACACACACGGCTGGAAGCAATGGGTCAGCCGCAGTGCAGCTGGAGCAATTAAGTGCCTTGCTGTTGTGCACTTAACAGCAAGCAATCTATCTAGGAGGATTTTTTTTTGTTTTTTTTTTGTTTGTTTTTTTGAATTTTTACCCCTTTTTCTCCCCAATTTCGTAGTATCCAATTGTTGTAGTAGCTACTATCTTGTCTCATCGCTACAACTCCCGTACGGGCTCGGGAGAGACGAAGGTTGAAAGTCATGCGTCCTCCATTACACAACCAACCAAGCCGCTGCTTCTTTAACACAGCGCACATCCAACCCGGAAGCCAGCCGCACCAATGCACCGGAGGAAACACCGTGCACCTGGCCACCTTGGCTAGCGTACACTGCGCCCAGCCCGCCACAGGAGTCGCTGGTGCGCGATGAGACAACACCCCTACCAACCATGCCCTCCCTAACCCGGGCGACGCTAGGCCAATTGGACCTGCCGTCCAGCATCCATGTGATCTAGCTAGCAGGCACGAGAGGCCACCTAATCTGTCCTCCACACATGTTGCTCTACTCACCCAAACATGATACTACACAATCAGCAACTAAAGGGTCCCCATGCATGAGGCGGCTCAACCGGATGCTGGATTCTCTTTGTGTTATTAGTCTATTTAATTCGTAGTGTGTAACAGACAATTGTTGTAGTAGCTACTATCTTGTCTCATCGCTACAACTCCCGTACGGGCTCGGGAGAGACGAAGGTTGAAAGTCATGCGTCCTCCATTACACAACCAACCAAGCCGCTGCTTCTTTAACACAGCGCACATCCAACCCGGAAGCCAGCCGCACCAATGCGCCGGAGGAAACACCGTGCACCTGGCCACCTTGGCTAGCGTACACTGCGCCCAGCCCGCCACAGGAGTCGCTGGTGCGCGATGAGACAACACCCCTACCAACCAAGCCCTCCCTAACCCGGGCGACGCTAGGCCAATTGTGCGTCGCCCCACGGACCTCCCGGTCGCGGCCGGTTACGACAGAGCCTGGGCGCGAACCCAGGACTCTGATGGCACAGCTGGCGCTGCAGTACAGCGCCCTTAACCACTGCGCCACCCGGGAGGCCCTAGCCTGCTTTTCTAACCGGTAGGCTAGCTGCCACACCCAGAAATATTGTGCAACTGCTTTCATATTGTGCAGCTCAATTGCAACTGCTTCAACTGCCAGTTCTGAGATCCCTTCAGTGATAATGAGATGTCCTCAGCCCTGGCCAGTATTGTTATAAATATACACTGTAAGACCTGTCTGTTACACATGTATTATTATACAGAATGATGTCTAGGGACCTGACTGGGTAAATAAATGTACTGTCAGTAACAGAGCTGTCCTGTCCTGTATTATAATGTTTTGTACTGTCTTGTGTCTGCCTGCCTGTTTCAGTTTGCGTCTGTCGCTGACGTGTCCAAGGAGAAACTGATGCTGATCCAAGCCCGGGAGGACCTGCTGCTCAGAGGGGTGGACGTTTGACCACAAGGCTAACACGTGCCACACCACCTGTCCAGTCCTGTCCAGTAAGTGAAGGTGAAGCATCACATTCTCTAAGTCTAAAATCTTATAATGACATCCCATTCTCCAACAGTCAACAGAGAGTAAGGTGTAATTTGAGATGTAGCGGTGTTTCTCTTCCCGCACCAGGTGGAGCAGTTCCACAGCATGTTTGCAGGGGAGTTTTTCTACATCGGCATGGCCAGCAACGTCCACCTCTCTGCACATTCGTCCCCCTGTGAAGGTTCATAAAGTGCAGCAGTATCGAACAGGTAATAGCTAACAATTCCACAACAAAAACCTAATATCTAACAAATTCCACAACAAAACCTAATACACACAATCTAGTAAAGGGATGGGATGAGAATATATAAATATAAAATATCTGGATGAGCAGTGACAGAGCGGCTGAGATGCAATAGATAGTAAAGAATAGATAGTGAAGGATACAGTATATACATATGAGATAAGCAATGCGAGATATGTAAAAAAAATTAAAGTGCCACTATGAAAGTGTCTAGTGTTCCATTTATTAAAGTGGTCAATGATATCAAGTCTGTAGGTAGGCAGCTGCCTCTCTGTGCTAATGGTGACTGTTCAACAATTTGATGGCCTTGAGATATGTTGTTTTTCAATCTCTCTGTCCCAGCTTTGATGCACCTGTACTGACCTCGCCTTCAGGATGGAAGCGGGGTGAACAGGCAGTGGCCAGGGAGGTTATTGTCCTTGATGATATTTTTTGTCTTCCTGTGACATCGGGTGTTGTAGGCGTCCTGAAGGGCAGGTAGTTTGCCCCCGGTGATGCGTTGTGCAGACCGCACCACCCTCTGGAGAGCCCTGCGGTGCTGTTGCCGTACCAGGCATTGATACAGCCCGACAGGATGCTCTCAATTGTGTACCTGTAAACGTTAGGAAGCCACATTTTTTCAGCCTCCTGAGGTTGAAGAGGCACTGTTGCGCCTTCTTCCCCACACTGTCTGTGTGCATGGACAATTTCATTTTGTCGGTGATATGTACACAGAGGAACTTAAAACGTTCCACCTTCTCCACTGGTGTACCGTCGATGTGGATAGGGGGTGCTCCCTTTGCTGTTTCCTGAAGTCCACAATCATCTCTTTTGTTTTGCTGACATTGAATGAAAGGTTATTTTCCTGACACCACACTCCGAGGGCCCTCACCTCCTCCCTGAAGACTGTCTCGTCATTGTTGGTAATCAAGCCTACCACTGTTGTGTCATCTGCAAACTTGAGCCGTGCATGGCCACGCAGTCGTGGGTGAACAGGGAGTACAGGAGGGGGCTGAGAACGCACCCTTGTGGAGCCCCAGTGTTAAGGATCAGCGGAGTGGAGATGTTGTTTCCTACCTTCACCACCTGGGGGCGGCCCGTCAGGAAGTCCAGGACCCAGTTGCACAGGGCGGGGTCAAGACCTAGGGACTCAAGCTTAATGATGAGTTTGGAGGGTACTATGGTGTTGAATGCTGAGCTGTAGTCAATTAACAGCATTCTTACATAGGTATTCCTCTTGTCCAGATGGGATAGGGCAGTATGATGGCGATTGCATCGTCTGTTGACCTATTGGGGCGGTAAGCAAATTGAAGTGGGTCTAGGGCAGGTATTCCCAAACTGGGGTACCCCCAGGGGTACGCGCAATGCCGTTGGGGGTACGCCAAATAAAAATGTGATTCACATAAAAAACTGTTTTTTTTTAATCTTCACATTTTCAAACAGTCCCTTTATATTTTCCAACGGGGCTATACATTTGGGTGAGGTTTTTTTTCTCGCCTGAGGAGCCTCGTTTCACTGCCAAAAATAAAATCAAACCATCTAGTGTTCAGAGAAATAGCAACACAATATCAAATACAGGTAGCCTAGTCAAATAATTAACATCCAATCACATTATCCGTTACTCTCTCGTGGGAATTACACTAACGGTCCATATGTAGCCAAACGTAACTGCTGCTCATTCCGTTTGCTCAAAAATGTATCAATGGTTAAAAAAAGTAAGGCATAGAGACACATACCAGCTCTACTGGTAGTACTGATACTACCAGCAGTACTACACCTGCACCTGTTGACGACACAAGTTGTTCTGCTTCCACGAACACATCCAATGCTAGCATCAGTAATTCTACATTTGTTGTTATAGCCCAGCTAGCATGGACACTGACAGTTGTGAATCTGATGCAGCCGAAGAGCTACTGCCCCCTTACCCAGGAAAGCACCGAACAACAGACAGGGATGTTGGACCATCGAAGTGACGCAAATATGATGAGAACTACATTGATTTGGGGTTCACTTACATTGGGAGTAGTGCCTTTCCTCAGCCACAGTGTGTTATATGTGCAAAAATAATATCTCACAACTCGATGAAACCTTCACTCTTGCGCAGACATTTAGAAACAAAACATGCCAATTTGAAAAATAAACCACCAGAGTTTTTTGAGCGAGAATTAAGACGACTTTCGAGTAGTAAGACATGTATAAAAGCAACAGATACCATTAATAAGAAGGGGGGCTAGAAGAGTCTTATATGGTCAGCTACCGAGTGGCTAGGACAGGCAAGCCCCATACTATTGTGGAGGACTTAATTATTCCTGCTTCCGCGGATATGGCTGGGACAATCCTGGGGGTAAGGCCAAAAACTGTACAGACAATGACTTCATCAAACAACACTATTTCACGACACATCAATGACATGGCAGGAGATGTTTTGAAACAATTACTGCTTCGCATACAAGCCAGTGAATTCTATGCGTTACAGCTGGATGAGTCAACAAGCGTGGCGGGAGTGGCACAGCTCCTGTTATATGTCCGTTACATTTATGGGGGGTCAATTAAGGAAGACATCCTCTTCTGCAAACCACTGGAAACCAGGACAACAGGAGAGGATATTTTTAAAGTACTGGACAGCTTTGTGACATCAAATGGACTTTGGTGGTCAAGATGTGTTGGTATCTGTACTCATGGCGCAAAAGCCATAACAGGGAGACATAGTAGAGTGGTAACGCGTGTGCAAGCAGTTGCTCCCGATGCCACTTGGGTACACTGCAGCATCCACCGAGAGGCTCTTGCTGCCAAGGGAATGCCTGACAGCTTGAAAGGCGTTTTGGACACGACAGTGAAAACGGTTAACTTGTTCAAGCAAGGCCCCTGAACTCTCGTGTATTTTCTGCACTATGCAATGATATGGGCAGCGACCATGTAAGGCTTTTACAACATACAGAAATGCGCTGGGTATCAAGGGGCAAAGTATTGACACGTTTTTTTGAATTGAGATACAACCTTAAAGTTTTCTTTACTGACCATTTTCACTTCTCTGACCGCTTGCATGATGACGAGTTTCTCACACGACGGGCCTATCTGGGTGATGTTTTTTCTCGCCGAATGATCTGAATCTAGGATTACAGGGACTCCCCGCAACTATTTTCAATGTGTGGGACAAAATTGAGGCTATGATTAAGAAGCTATTTTGGATTCGTTATCCCTTTCATGCCTTGCCTCCAGTTCACTTACCGATATCTGAACAAGAGAGCCTCATTGAAATTGCAACATGTGGTTCTGTGAAAATTGTATTTAATCAGAAGCCACTGCCAGATTTCTGGATTAGGCTGCGCTCAGAGTATCCTGCCTTGGCAAATCGTGCTGTCAAGACACCGATGCCCTTTGCAACCACGGACCTATGTGAGAGTGGATATGTGAGAGTGGATTCTCGGCCCTCACTAGCAGGAAAACTAAATACAGGCACAGACTGTGTGTGAAAAATGATTTAAGACTGAGACTCTCTCCAATACAACCCAACATTGCAGAGTTATGTGCATCCTTTCAAGCACACCCTTCTCATTAATCATTCTTATGTTTAATAAATGTATCGTCTAGTGTGTGTGTGGCAGGCTTACAACAATGGCAAAAAACAACATTTGAGAGTGCGCTGACCCTGGTGCTAGAGGGGGTATGCAGCTGGAGATGAATGTTTGAAGGGGTGCGGGACTATAAAAAGTTTGGGAACCACTGGTCTAGGGTGACAGGTAGGGTGGTGATATGATCCTTGACTAGTCTCTCAAAGCACTTCATGATGACAGAAGTGAGTTCTACGGGACGATAGTCATTTACATAGTCATTCAGTTACCTTGGCTTTCTTGGGAACAGGAACAATGTTGGTCATCTTGAAGCATGTGGGGAGAGCAGACTGGGATAGGGATTGATTGAATATGTTCGTAAACACACCAGCCAGCTGGTTTGCGCATGCTCTGAGGACACGGCTAGGTATGTCGTCTGGGCCGACAGCCTTGCGAGCGTTAACACGTTTAAATGTTTTACTCACATTGGCCACGGAGAAGGAGAGCCCACAGTCTTTGGTAGCGGGCCACGTTGGTGGCACTGTATTGTCCTCAAAGCGCGCAAAGAAGTTGTTTAATTTGTCTGGAAGCAAGACGTCGATGTTCGCGATGGGGCTGGTTTTCTTTTTGAAATCTGTGATTGTCTGTAGATCCTGCCACATACGTCTCGGGTTTGAGCCGTCCACTTTGTCTCTGTAGTGACACTTTGCTTGTTTGATTGCCTTACAGAGGGAATAACTACACTGTTTGTAGACCATATTCCCAGTTTCCTTGCCATGATTCAATGCAGTGGTACGTGCTTTCAGATTTGCGTGAATGCTGCCATCAATCTACGGTTTCTGGTTAGGGATGGTTTTAATAGTCACAGTGGGTACAACATCCTATACACTTCCTTATAAACTCGCTCACCGAGTCAGTGTATGCGTCAATGTTATTCTCTGAGGCTACCCGGAACATATCCCAGTCCACGTGATCGAAGCAATTTTGAAGCGTGGGATCCGATTGGTCAGACCAGCGTTGGATAGACCTAAGCACGGGCGCTTCCTGTTTTGGTTTCTGCCTATAGGAAGGGAGCAAAAAGATGGAGTCATGGTCAGATTTGCCAAAAGGAGGGTGGGGGCATCGCGGAAGTTAGAGTAGCAATGGTCGAGCTTGTTCCTCAAATTAGCTTTGTTAAAATCCCAACTACAATAAATGCAGCCACAGGATATATGGCTTCCAGTTTGCATAAAGTCGTTTGCATAAAGACGTTCCTTGATGGCTGTCTTGGGATCCGCTTGCGGGGAGGATATACACAGCTGTGACAATAACCGAGGAGAGTTCTCTTGGGAGATAATACGGTCTGCATTTGATTGTGAGGAATTCTAGATCAGGTGAACAAAAGGACTTGAGTTCCTTTATGTTGTTACAATTACACCATGAGTCGTTAGTCATGAAACATACACCCCCGTCCTTCTTCTTACCGGAGAGATGTTTATTCCTGTCGGCGCGATGCACTGAAAATCCTGTTGTCTGTACTGATTCCGACAGCATGTCCCAAGCTAGCCATGTTTCCGTGAAACAGAGTATGTTACAATCCCGGATATCTCTTTGGAAAGAAACTCTTGCCCTGATTTAATCGACTTTGTTAACTAGGGACTGGACATTAGCGAGTAATATACTTGGATGCAGTGGGTGGTGTGTGCGTATCCAAGCCTCACTAGAAGACCGCTCCAGCACCCTCTCCTCCGGTGGCGTTGTTTTGGGTCGCCCTCTGGAATCAGTTCAAATGCCCTGGGAGGTGCAGACAAAGTATCCGCTTTAGGAAAGTTGTATTCCTGGTCGTAATGTTGGTTGTGCTGGTAAGTTGACATCTCTCTGATGTCCAATAGTTGTTCCCGGCTGTATGTAATAAAACTTAAGGTTTTCTGGGCTAACAATGTAAGAAGTGATACATTAAAAAACTAAATACTGCAAAGTTTCCTAAGGACTAGAAGCGAATCTGCCGTCTCTGTCAGCCCCATCGACCTTGAGCAGGTGTTGTTCAGAAAGAGCAGGTGTTGTTCAGAAAGAGCAGGTGTTGTTCAGAAAGAGCAAGTGTTGTTCAGAAAGAGCAGGTGTTGTTCAGAAAGAGCAGAAAGGGCAGGTGTTCAGAAAGAGCAGAAAGAGCAGTTGTTGTTTCTGGTTTGTACACTCAATGTATGTCTAAATGGCAGTAAATTGAATTGAAGCAGCTGGGATTTATGGAGGCAGCAGATTGAACCCTCAATCCGAGGTAAGAACACAAATTGGCAATAAGGAGTTCTAGCTGGTGAAAATGAGAGTATGGTGTTTTCTCTGGGTCTGTTCCAGTCCACGTAAAGGAAGCCTCTCCACCATCATAGTAGACCTGATGGGAAGAGACGTGTCCTGCAAAGACCTCAACCCCCTGGTCAGAAACCCAGCCCTCTAACAGTCGCGATAATGTGTATGAGTTAACGTGGGGACGTGTTAGCCTTTTCTGTATATACCCCATGGGGACAAGCTATCTCCCTCCAGTGTGGAGTTACATACTATTGTATTCACTTTTTCCGTTTTTAGAAAGCTCATTCACTGGATGCCCTCCTGGAAAGCATGCCAGAATGTTGAGGTGAGGGATAATTCCTATTTTCAAAACGTTCAAAACATTTCTGAACGATACTACTGTAAGAGCTAAGTGTTCAAACTTATTGGTCCTTTCTGTCCTTTTAGTTTGTTTTTTTTTTGCCACAGGAACATAACCACTTGCACGAAGGGCACGTTCACTCGAGAGCAGTTTCAGGACAACTTCTCTTACGTCATCCTCAAGTAGGTTGTGCGGTGAGGTTGTTACAGAGCACTGATGGAAGTAAGATTCTAGACTGTCACGCTTGATAGAAATGTTAAATAAACATTTGATCTGTTCTATACAACAACAACAAAAATGCTTGTGATGCCAAAGTGTTTTTTTTAGGTCTTTTTCATTCGCGGAACATAAGGCTTCCACAAAGAAAGCTAATACAGAGTTATAAAGTTATTGCTGTTAATATATATTTTTGTCATTTCATGTGCAGTTATAACGACTAGTATTTCATTCATTGTCCTCCTCTTCCACCACCTTCCCCTCCTCCACTAAGAAGTATGTGTTCTTAGTGGAGGAGGTTCTGTTCCGGCCTAGCTCTGCCTCCAGTGACCTGCATATCTCCTACTACAGTATTACAGACTACTTCTGCCCCCTGCTGGTCTACCACGATACCCCCTGGAGACCCTCCATGGAGCTGTGAGTAACCCTGGCAACCCTTTTCTCTGACCTCAAAATACACTCACTGTACATCGTTCAGTGTAAGAAAACCTGTCATCTCTGTGTGAAGTGGAGTTCAGACAGACCCTTGATATAACTACATGGCACACACACAAAGACCATTAGAACAAGCATGGCACTCCGTCAAATCAAATAACATTTTATTTGTCACATACACATGGTTAGCAGATGTTAATGCGAGTGTAGCGAAATGCTTGTGCTTCTAGTTCCGACAATGCAGTAATAACCACAGAGCAACAGCGCCAGAGCCAACCCACCACACAGCATTTTCTAGAGCAGGTAAACATGGCTGCTTGGTTTTTGATCCTGAGCCAACATCAAACCCACCATTGCAGCTGGAACGGTAATGAGCTTGTGGAGCAGGCGAGTGGCGACTTTGTGATGTTTGAGGTGAACGGCATGCATAACTACCAGTACCATCAGTCGGGCCAGGAGGCCAAGTGTGGACCTGGACCTCTCTGCTGAGAGAACTGGACCTCTCTGCTGAGCCAGCAGCAAAATAAACCAAACCCCAACACAGCCCAGACCAGGAATATATGTACCGGTACACATTCTATAGCAACACAGTTGAATTCTTACTTTATCACCAATCAATAATGGCCGATAGGAATTTGTCGACACAGCACTGTAGACTAGAGGCCCCCATGCACTGTAAGCAGAGTCATATAGCCTCCATCCCGAGGGAGGATCTTTCCTAATTTCCCACGTTTGATTTGGATATTCGACAAATTCAACTTATAAAATGCAGATACATCGTCCTTGTCCTCATTAATATCTCATACATTCATCCCTCTGCTTGCTTTGAACCTGGCCTTATTTTTATTTTTATGAGCGCACTTAGTTACCAGGCTGTACTCTGTAATACATCAACTGAAGGTTGAATACGGTAGTGGAATATTTTCCTATCAAGTGGAGTAAGACATACATGTTCATAGTTAGTACACTATTTATATGCCATATTCTATAGTAAACATTAAAACTGGATTGTTTTTGATATTGTAATATTTATGATGATATTCACTGTCTCTGTGTTTCTGCAGCTACTATACGCTGACCACTACATTCAGTGTGCACGGGGCATTCCTTCCTCGCCCTCTGCCATCTGGTGTGGCACTGGGCATCTTCCCGGGCCATCTTTGTGGTCCTGCTGCTCATCGGCTTTCTCCTCAGCCAGCGCGCTCACCATAAAAAAATAGGATGGACACACACTTTACACACAAAGCGCAACACATTCAGATGTTTTTTTTGTCAAAACACACGCACTCCCAATACATCCCAAAACAGGAGAAAAAACGCATGTCCTCTGAGCAGCGTGAAATAAATGTGATGAGCTGTTCAGCATGAACTCTGTCAGTAACTGATCCCTGCCTTTTTGTCTTGTCTGTGATTCATTTAGAAACTGTTTTCAGTTTTAGGAACACAGTTAGTTGATCTGAAATCTGTTGATGATTGGAAATGATACATTTGCATAAAGCTTTTTTTAAATGCTGTCCTTGTATGTTTTGCTTGATGAAAATGTTTTGAGGAATAAAGAGTTTATAGCAATCGTTTCTTCATAACGGCAGTTTTTGTTTCACACTTCAATCAGATGGAAGCTCTGTCGACGCAAGACACGGTAAACATATGGATAGTTATTCATTGTAAAGTTTTTATGTACACATACTTCATTGCGCATCAGTCACCTTTAACACGGTGCTGGCATAAGTCAACAGTCTTTAATGTCACCCGTTGTGTTGACACAATCCTATGGCTTGTTTCACAAGGTTAAGAACACCATGGCACGCACCTTTACAGTTGTAAGAAGACGGCGTAGGTTTATTTTGCTGTTAAAGGGATAGCTCACCCACATTACAAAAGAACACATTGGTTTCCTTACCCACTAAGCAGTCTATGTTATAACAGCAATCTGTGCTTTGGTTTTATTCCCCCTTGGAAATGTTTCCAAATGCTAAGGTTTTAGCATTTGTGGAACAAATCACATCCAAGTCCTCGTACCGATGTTAGCATTTTTCGACATGTTCAAATCACGAGAAAGTATCTCAAATTGATTGTGAAGCTCAACAAAGTCACGTCTACATGACTTGAACCTGTGTGTGAAAAAGTGCTAATATGGGTATCGGGATTTGTTCCACAAAGGCTAAAACGGTGGATGCTAAGCTTCTAGGCTTTGTTTCAATAAAATCACCTGGGAAGATGAACAACACGGTGCAGTGTTTACATTTTTCAAAGTACCTGTATGTGCGAATGGTCTTCATTTTTTGTACATTTAGAAACAGTGCCAGGGAAATGAAACCAAAGCATCGATTGCTTATATCGGTACCATGACTTTGTGGCATTTGTGGCACAAATCTCATTCAAGTCATGGTACTGATACGCACATTTTCCACGCATGTTCAAGTCATCTATAATTGCCGTCAAACCTTTTCTATAGACTGCTGACAGGGAAAGGAAACCATTAAGTAAATGTGTAATTTGGGTGAGCTATCCCTTTAAGCATGCCTGGATGCAACAAATAGAGTCAAGCCTCTAATCTAATCTACAAAAAGTCTGTGATAACAGAAACGGCATGTTTTCAAATCAAAAATATATTGTTGGACAATCATCACATTTAATTTCAAATAACAAATGTTTGGAAGGTCCACCGTGTTTTGTATTAAAAACGGGCACTTAAAGAGCAGAAACATGGTTTTGACTAGAGTTTCACACATATCATTAGTGTTTGCCGCGTCTGCCTGTTCTACTGAGGTCTAGATAAACAGACGTGGCAGCCACTGTGCATAGCCTACACAAAAATGCATTCTGTTCAATGTGCTCCATTTCTGTGGCGGATAGGAGGTTGCCACTAACGGATCAAGGGCCAAATATATTTTTCACCCCTAGCTTAGAGGTTAAGGTTAGGATTTGGGGTTGAGGAATTGAAACCTAGATATGTGGTCAGGGGTAACTTCTACCCCGAGCTCAGGCAGTGGTGGTGCTGCGAGGGCCCTTCTTCCCTGTCTTAGAGGAAGCTGTCTTCTTCACCACAGACGTAGGAGAAGCCATTGAAGGCGCTGTTGCTGCTGGTGCTGGCGTTCAGCTCAGGGGTGCGACCCACCGAGTTAGGCACCATCTCCCTGGTGAACTCTGGGTCTATGTGCTGCGTGTCCGCTGGCCCTTTCTGAAGGAGAGAGGAGACATGTTAGGGAATTGAGCAAAGTGATAGAGAAAAGAGACGGACAGTGTGAAGGCGAAAACGAAAAGAAAGAAAGGTAGTGAGAGAAAGTGTTAGAGAAAGAGCCGTTAAGGTTAGAGAATATGGTAAGAAACAACCGGCATGTTATAGGCCAGGGGTCGGCAACAGACAATTTATTTTGGCCCCCAAAAGTGGGAGGGGGGGGGGGTAGTTTTAGGTCAAAAAAAGACAGTAAAATCTCCAGCAAATCAGCCCCAAAAAATAATCATGTTGTAAATCAGTTCCCAAGTATTCGCACCAATAAAAGAGATGTGATCGTGTCTCAATGTAATCCAGGTATGAAATTAGTGCTCTTTTCAACTACAAATCTCTTTTTGGGCTTAGTTGTGGTCAATTTGCAGTGTACAAATGATTATGCCCCCCCCCGACAATCCACTCCAACAAAAATTGGCCCGCGGCTGAATCTAATTGCCTACCAATGTTATAGACTGTGCCAAAAACTCACCACATTGGGGTAGTATGGAGGAGTGATCCGCTTGTGGTACAGGTCATCCCAGTTAATCGGGGAGAAGAACACATGGTTCTTGATTTCTAACTGCAAAGTAAAACAAGAATCATATACAAGAAGCGATGTATAACTGAGTGAACATTAGTGAAACACAGTAACCGACAAAGGCATGGGGTTGCTCCCGAAATGGCACAGAAGTAGTGCACTATATTGGGTATAGGGTGCCATTTCAGATGCAATCCATGGTCCATGGAGAGGGTCTAGTCAGCCACTCACAAAGTCGTTGATGGCTCCCAGCCTGCAGTGCTGGTCTTTCTGCAGGAGGCCCTGGAGCAGACTACAGACAGCGTCTGACTTCCCTGGGGGCAGAGGCAGAGGCTTGTGCAGGATACCATCATACAGCTCAGACATGTCCCGGCTGTAAAAAGGAGGCTAGAAACGGAGTAGAACGGAGGAGAGACACTGTAGCCACCAGCTACTCCAGAAACATTTCCTGAAGTTGGTAACATAATGGTCTTGGGACATTTGCTGCACGAGGAAATAATATTCGGATTGGCCTTAGATTGCATTAAGTACAGTAGCTATAAGATTCGAAAAAAACGATTTTATTTTAGTACTACTTCTTTAAAAATACTAAACATACATCACACAAACAGCTACATCCCACCTGCCCTGACCCTCAAGCTCACACCTCCAACTCTAGTACCCGCATCACTCACCGCCACATGGCCTCAAACTGCGCCATTTTGATTCCCTCCGTCGCCCACGCACGTTAAAAATTAAGATAACAAAACATTTGACCTTTCCATTGTGTTGATTTTCCAGTTTTTAAGTATACGTTTTTTCAAGATGATTGAGGAGAAAAGTATCGTCCGACCCATCGTCCGACTGCACCCTCATAAGCCACGTCTTGTAATATGTAGACAGACGGATTAAAAGTACATTTATATTCTAATACTTCTGACAGACAACTTTCTAACTCTGCCCATAATTTGACTGCCATGACTGCCGTTGTTCCGTTGTGCTGTAGAATGGGAATTTTGTAAAATACATTCTATACATTAGTTTATACTGGATTAAGCATATTTTTTCGTTTAACTAATTTCATTAGTTATTTTCAGACATTTCCTCCATCTCGTGCCAATATCAGTTAAGTCTTGGTTCCAATAGTTTATATTTTTTCTAAGATATTGTCAGTTGGATATGCTCTCTGCAAGGGTTTGTATAGCTTTCAATATGAATATCGTTTTCTGACTCAAATAGGATTCCCTCAAGATTCCTAATCCAAATTTTGTGATATAAAACTTTTAAATTGCATATATTTGAAAATGTCTACATGGGTCAATCCAAAATTGCTTTTTTAAATCATGTCATGGAAATCAATGTATTTCCTAATACCAAGTAATTTATGATTTATATGCCTTTAGTTTTCCACGTGCACCAATGTATCAGTGAATTCTTAAAAAGCTATCCAACGAGTGTGTTTTTTAGGGTTGCGTTTTTAGGGAGTGCCATTTGATCTTGTGGAATACATTTCATTCCATGTTGTTATTAGTAGCTCGTAGCTTGATCATTTGAAAACAAACACATGAAAAGATTCTGTGGACGAGCATGCGCATCTTCATTGTTCCTCTTTAGTACATTTAACCATACGACGCAAGTAAAAGCATTGGGTGGCTAAGATTCAAAAACGTACAAGACTATAGATCATCTCATAGAGCACAGCTCCCAGACACCACCAGTCCACAGTGCGGTCATAGGGCTCCTTACGCAGAATCTCAGGGGCCAAATACTAGAGAGAGAGACAGAGACAGAGAGAGAGAAATACACAGATGGATATATAGAGCTGTAAGTGACTATTAGACATATGTTATAACTAACATATCATTGAGCACAGACACAATCTCAGGGCTATCCCTCCCTCACCTCGGGGGTTCCACAGAAAGTGGACGTGGTGGTCTCCGGCTCCACTCCCTCTTTACACAGCCCAAAGTCCGTAAGCACCACGTGGCCCTGGAACACACATCGGTTTTAAGCACCTTCCCAATCAATCTTACAGGAACTTACAGGACCGCGTACGATACTGTTTTTGCGAAATCTTGAACCATCTTCCCTAAGATGAGAAGGAAGTGAGTTGAGATATTGAAAACAATCCAATAACATTACATCCACTTATGAGTCAACACTTACCTGAGAGTCTAAGAGAATATTCTCTGGCTTTAAATCTCTACAAAAGAACAAACAAACAAAGATATTTGATTTCACGGACCCTCAATAGTGTACATTATAACGTGTTGCTTCTGCGTGAATGTGTCGGACCTGTAAACAATGTTGAGGGAGTGAAGGTAGCCGATGGCACTGGCAACCTCGGCAGCATAGAACCGAGCCCTCGGCTCCAAGAAGCACCGCTCCCTCTGCAGGTGGAAGAAAATCTTCCAAGACAGAGAGAGAGGGAATGAGAGGGAGAAGAAGAAGTTAGCGATAGAGGGAGAAAGAAAACATTTCTGCCTTGTTGTTTTAACTGTCAGTCTCCTGCGCTCTGACAAAGCATGTCATATTACTACCAGTACATAATTGACTCATCATAATACTGTGACACAGAGACTTTGGACTGAGCCGATCAGTAAATGGGAGTAAAGTGTGACTAAGACCAGGACTTGGGGCTATGACACACTGCTCTGCTGCTTCTGTGCTGACAATAGCTTGGCAGCTTTAATGTACAGTACCAGTCAAAAGTTGACACACCTACTCATTCAAGGGTTGTTCTTTATTTTTTTTTAACTATTTTCTACATTGTAGAATAGAGAATGCATCAAAACTATGAAATAACACATATGGAATCATGTACTAAGCAAAAAAAGTGTTAAACAAATCAAAATATATTTGATATTTGAGATTCTTCCAAGTAGCCACCCTTTGCCTTGATTACAGCTTTGCACACTCTTGGCATTCTCTCAACCAGCTTCATGAGGTAGTCACCTGGAATGCATTTCAATTAACATGTGTGCATTGTTAAAATGTATTTCCTTCTTAATACGTTTGAGCCAATCAGTTGTGTTGTGACAAGGTAGGGTTGATATACCGAAGATAGCCCTATTTGGTGAAAGACCAAGTCCATCTTATGGCAAGAACAGCTCAAATAAGCAAAGATCAATGACAGTCCATTATTACTTTAAGACGTGAAGGTCAGTCAATCTGGAAAATGTCAAGAAATTGGAATGTTTCTTTCAACAGCACTTGCAAAAACCATCAAGCGCTATGATGAAACTGGCTCTCACACTTACCTCTGCTGCAGAGGATACGTTCATTAGAGTTAACTGCACGAGAGATTGCAAACCAAATAAATGCTTCACAGTGTTTAAGTAACAGACACAGCTAAACATCAACTGTTCAGAGGAGACTGCGTGAATCAGGCCTTCATGGTCTTATTGCTGCAAAGAAACCACTACTGAAGGACACCAATAAGAAGAGACTTGCTTGGGCCAAGAAATACGAGTAATGGACATTAGACCGGTGGAAATCTGTCCTTTGGTGTGATGAGTCCAAATTTGAGATTTTTGGTTCCAACCGCCGTCTTTGTGAGAGGCAGAGTAGGTGAACGGAGGATCTCCGAATGTGTGGTTCCCACCGTGAAGCATGGAAGAGGAGGTGTGGTGGTGCTTTGCTGGTGACACTGTGATTTATTTAGAATACAAGGCACACTTAACCAGCCTGGCTACTACAGCTTTCTGCAGCAATACACCATCCCATTTGGATTGTGCATAGTGGGACTATCAATTGTTTTTCAACAGGACAATGACCCAACACACATTTCCAGGCTGTGTAAGGGCTATTTGACCTAGAAGGAGAGTGGAATGCTGCATCAGATGACCTGGCCTCCACAATCACCCTACCTCAACCCAATTGAGATGGTTTGGGATGAGTTGGACTATTTACTACATTGTAGAATAATAGTGAAGACATCAAAACTGTGAAATAACACATATGGAATCATGTAGTAACCAAAAAGGTGTTATACAAATGTGGGAACTCCTTCAAGAATGTTGAAAAAGCATTCCAGGTGAAGCTGGTTGAGAGAATGCCAAGCATGTGCAAAGCTGTCATCAAGGCAAAGGGTGGCTACTTTGAAGAATCTAAAATATATTTTGATTTGTTTAACACTTTTTTGGTTACTACACGATTCCATATGTGCTATTTCATAGTTATGATGTCTTCACTATTATTCTACAATGTAGAACATAGTAAAAATAATGAAGAACCCTTGAATGAGTAGGTGTGTCAAAATTGTTGACTGGTACTGTAAATAAAGGATGGCTTATTAGGAACATTGCTACAGTCCATTCCTTTTTGTCATTTGCATATCATATGCAACCTTTCAGGAAACCCAGGACCAATAGCCAGCTACCTCTCCCCCGTTGACATAGTCCAGGACAAAGTAGAGCTTCTCTGGGGTCTGGAAGGAGTAGTGGAGGCCCACCAGGAAAGGGTGCTTCAGGCTCTTCAGCAGCACGTTCCTCTCTGCCATGATGTTCTTTTGCTAGAGGACACAAAGCAGCATTGAACCAGCGGACACGAGGCACACAGCAGAATACAGGCCCCTGTCAGCGCCACTGCTTCAGCCCCAAGCGCGAGACAAGAGACAATACACAGAAAGAGTGGGGGGAGAGCGAGACACCTCTTTCCTAAAAAGGTCCACAGTGTTATTTATGCTGCTTTAAGTCACAAGTGCAGCCGTCTACACACATCTGACTAGGTCTGTCAGACAGCTATAACGTGTGTCTGTGAGTAGCTCATAAAGTCCAAGACTTGCTTATAAGTATCAAGTGATACAAAACCAAGGGGAAGAAACAGCTCTGATTATGGGAATGTACAGTTAGTAAGAAACACAGAGACTGGGGGCTGTATAATCAGTCTGTCAGAGTACAAAGGACAGAACACACTTCAGATTAGATTAGATATTATCTTTCTTTGAAACACACAACAGACTTGGGCAAAACCAGTTCTGCTACACAGTGAAATGCATACACATGTTGAATATATACTGACATAAAGGGTTTTATTGGTGTCATTTAATGGACCTTTACCACAGAAAATGAATAACCTGTATGTGAGTTGGTTGGGAGAATGAATAACTAAATAAAATGTTTATAGACCAACCTCCTTTTTCTTCAGGATGACTTTCTTCTGTAAAACTTTGACCGCATAGAATTTGTTGTCAGCTTTGAGCTTGGCGAGCAGGACCTGGATGCAGGGTGGTTGCCAATAAATCTCTGGTTGTTTACTCAAAACTTCACCTACTAATATGACACTCTTATCATAAACATATCTTAAATCAATCTAGACTAGAGGGTCAATGAAATACACACAAACAACATATTTGATTAACAGTCACACAAAACATAGAAAGAAAGTAGTCATAGACACAATGAAAAAGGACTGCAAATTAACTGGACAAATTAAAAATGGCTACTCATCCGGAGTACAATTTGTCAACAGCCTTATCATCATTCATTGGTTTGTTTTTGCCTTTTCATCAAGGTAACCTTAACAGTCCTGCATAGACAGAGTTAATCATTGATGAAGGCATGCAGCCTTTTGTCAGACAGACAGCAGTGTAGTCTGTCTTACCTTCCCATAGGTCCCTTTTCCAATAACAGCCAAGAAGTCAAAGTCAGTGGGCTTGGCACTGAAACAAGAACAGGAATGATGATACAGATATCTGTGTCATACGGATTGACATGACGCGTAATCATGACAGGTTATGGCAGAGACAACCGTCTCGCAACATGACTCTGGTATGATGCATGAAATAGCATGTTCGATCAAGGGCTCTATTCAATAGGTGAAGCTGAAGCGTTACAGATTCCGCAATAGAAATGTAAAGGTCATTTCGGATTGAGCCGACACCTGCAGTGTTTATCGCGAACACAGTCTCCGCTAAAGCCGGGAACAATGCCATTCAATTTCCATCACGCTGTAAAGCTGAATTTCCACCATGGGGATTGAAAAGAGCCCCGAGTCTCAATAACAAAGTACAGCAGTGTATGTTAGTGGTTGCAGCCGATGTGTGGCATCATATCGAGGTGTAAACAGTTTTGTTAATGAATGCATCGGGATCACAATTCCGTTGGTAAAGGGTTACCAGATGTCAGTTCTACGGGGCATTACGAATCACCGA
Organism: Oncorhynchus mykiss; assembly: GCF_057628025.1. NCBI lineage: Eukaryota > Metazoa > Chordata > Actinopteri > Salmoniformes > Salmonidae > Oncorhynchus > Oncorhynchus mykiss. Next base: position 44,965,026 of record NC_143030.1, on the reverse strand, counting down.
AACCCATTACTCTTAATACTGTACATACTGTGGGTTTGCCGAGGGTCCCAGGTTGACCTCACTGAGGGCGGAGGGCGGTGATCTAAGCTAGAAGACAAGTAGAAAAAAAACAATGAATGATAGAGCAAAGCAGTGTAAACATCCAGTAGCAAAAATAGGATTACATCCTTGATTGACTACAAAGCACAGCACACTACAGAGTGAAACACTCACTGGATTACAGTTCGCCATGGCCTTGGTCCATTCCTTGCCCACCGGGGAGCCTACATCAGTGCTTCCCAGACCTGTCATTACAAAGAGGACACAATTGGAACACAATGACATGATAGCACCCCACAACAGTGTGTGACTCTGCTGCTGGTCCCCCTATGCCAGCTTGACCCTGACAAACTGGTAGTTCTGGTTTGAAACCCAACGCAGGCAGGCACAACAAAGGATATTTGTTGTTTTGGAGAGTTCATATCAATGGACACTTTTACATGGCAAATGTTACTTTCCCGTGTCCACAAATGTGTGCGGGACTGCTTAGGTCATTATTCAAACCAATTTCAATCTCCCCCACAGACGGTCACTTGCCAAGAATGTCTGAATGTTTTGAAATGTTCCTTCCATGGTCTTAAGAAATGTTTAACCTTTAGGCCTACTGAATAAACAGCCATATGTCCTCAAGAGTAGATTGTAATGTGCTACAGTAGATGTGTGGAAAGTTAGAAACCCATTTGAAGGTTGATATCCCATTTCTACAGTCATGTGTATTACCCTCTAATTAGGGCTTTGGGATTATTATAGACCTTATATTCTCAAATTATACCATTGTGTAAATGCAAGCGCAAATTACAAATAGGGTGTTTACAAACTTTGAAAACATTCAGCAGATCTATTCTGTCAGCATAAAAAATACACACATACAGAGCATTTGGGAAGTATTCAGACCCCTTGACTTTTTCCACATTTTGTTACATTACAGCCTTATTCTAAGATAGATTACATTGTTTTTCCCCCCTCGTCAATCTACACACAATACCCAATAATGACAAAGCAAAAACATGCTCTTAGAAATTAGCATCCTCTCAAGCTCTGTCAGGTTGGATGGGGAGCGTCGCTGCACAGCTATTTTCAGGTCTCTCCAGAGATGTTAGATCGGGTTCAAGGACATTTAAAGACTTGTCCCGAAGCCACTCCTGCGTTGTCTTGGCTGTGTGCTTAGGGTCGTTGTCCTGTTGTAAGGCGAACCTTCGTCCCAGTCTGAAATCCTGAGCGTTCTAGAGCAGGTTTTCATCAAGGATCTGTATTTTGCTCCATTCATCTTTCCCTTTATCCTGACTAATCTCACTGAAAAACATCCCCACAGCATGCTGCTGCCACCACCATGCTTCACCGTAGAGATGGTGCCAAGTTTCCTACAGACATGACGCTTGGCATTCAGGCCAAAGTCTTCAATCTTGGTTTCATCAGACCAGAGAATCTTGTTTCTCAGGGTCTGAGAGTCCTTTAGGTGCATTTTGGCAAACTCCAAGCGGGCTGTCGTGTGCCTTTTACTGAGGAGTGGCTTCGGTCTGGCCACTCTACCATGAAGGCCTGATTGGTGGAGTGCTGCAGAGATGGTTGTTCTTCTGGAATGTTCTCCCATCTCCACAGGGGAACTTTGGAGCTCTGTCAGAGTGACCATCTAGTTATTGGTCACCTACCTGATCAAGGCCCTTCTCCCACAATTGCTCCGTATTGCAGGGCGGCCAGCTCTAGGAAGAGTCTTGGTGGTTCCAAACCTTTTCAATTTAAGAATGATGGAGGCCATTGTGTTCTTGGGGACCTTCAAAGCTGCAGAAATGTTTTGGTACTCTTCCCCAGATCTGTGCCTCGACACAATCCTGTCTCATAGCTCTATGGGCAATTCCTTCGACATCATGGCTTGGTTTTTGCTCTGACATGCGCTGTCTACTGTGGGACCTTATATAGACAGGTGTGTGCCTTTCCAAATCATGTCCAATCAATTTAATTTACCACAGGTGGACTCCAATCATGCTGTAGAAACATCAAGGATGATCAATGGAAACAGGATGCACCTGAGCTCAATTTTGAGTCTCACAGCAAAGGGTCTGAATACTTATAGAAGAAAGGTATTTCTGATACAGTGCCTTGCGAAAGTATTCGGCCCCCTTGAACTTTGCGACCTTTTGCCACATTTCAGGCTTCAAACATAAAGATATAAAACTGTATTTTTTTGTGAAGAATCAACAACAAGTGGGACACAATCATGAAGTGGAACGACATTTATTGGATATTTCAAACTTTTTTAACAAATCAAAAACTGAAAAATTGGGCGTGCAAAATTATTCAGCCCCCTTAAGTTAATACTTTGTAGCGCCACCTTTTTCTGCGATTACAGCTGTAAGTCGCTTGGGGTATGTCTCTATCAGTTTTGCACATCGAGAGACTGAAATTTTTTCCCATTCCTCCTTGCAAAACAGCTCGAGCTCAGTGAGGTTGGATGGAGAGCATTTGTGAACAGCAGTTTTCAGTTCTTTCCACAGATTCTCGATTGGATTCAGGTCTGGACTTTGACTTGGCCATTCTAACACCTGGATATGTTTATTTTTGAACCATTCCATTGTAGATGTTGCTTTATGTTTTGGATCATTGTCTTGTTGGAAGACAAATCTCCGTCCCAGTCTCAGGTCTTTTGCAGACTCCATCAGGTTTTCTTCCAGAATGGTCCTGTATTTGGCTCCATCAATCTTCCCATCAATTTTAACCATCTTCCCTGTCCCTGCTGAAGAAAAGCAGGCCCAAACCATGATGCTGCCACCACCATGTTTGACAGTGGGGATGGTGTGTTCAGCTGTGTTGCTTTTACGCCAAACATAACGTTTTGCATTGTTGCCAAAAAGTTCAATTTTGGTTTCATCTGACCAGAGCACCTTCTTCCACATGTTTGGTGTGTCACCCAGGTGGCTTGTGGCAAACTTTAAACGACACTTTTTATGGATATCTTTAAGAAATGGCTTTCTTCTTGCCACTCTTCCATAAAGGCCAGATTTGTGCAATATACGACTGATTGTTGTCCTATGGACAGAGTCTCCCACCTCAACTGTAGATCTCTGTAGTTCATCCAGAGTGATCATGGGCCTCTTGGCTGCATCTCTGATCAGTCTTCCTCTTGTATGAGCTGAAAGTTTAGAGGGACGGCCAGGTCTTGGTAGATTTGCAGTGGTCTGATACTCCTTCCATTTCAATATTATTGCTTGCACAGTGCTCCTTGGGATGTTTAAAGCTTGGGAAATCTTTTTGTATCCAAATCCGGCTTTAAACTTCTTCACAACAGTATCTCGGACCTGCCTGGTGTGTTCCTTGTTCTTCATGATGCTCTCTGCGCTTTTAACGGACCTCTGAGACTATCACAGTGCAGGTGCATATATACAGAGACTTGATTACACACAGATGGATTGTATTTATCCTCATTAGTCATTTAGGTCAACATTGGATCATTCAGAGATCCTCACTGAACTTCTGGAGAGAGTTTGCTGCACTGAAAGTAAAGGGGCTGAATAATTTTGCACGCCCAATTTTTCAGTTTTTGATTTGTTAAAAAAGTTTGAAATATCCAATAAATGTCGTTCCACTTCATGATTGTGTCCCACTTGTTGTTGATTCTTCACAAAAAAATACAGTTTTATATCTTTATGTTTGAAGCCTGAAATGTGGCAAAAGGTCGCAAAGTTCAAGGGGGCCGAATACTTTCGCAAGGCACTGTATATATATATTTTTTGCCCAAAAAAATCTAAAAAACGGTTTTCACTTTGTGATTGTGTGGTATTGTGTGTAGATTGTTGAGGAAATTGTTTTATTTAATCCATTTTAGAATAAGGCTGTAACGTAACAAAATGTGGAAAAGGTCAAGGGGTCTGAATACTTCCCGAATGCACTGTATCAAAGGTCTTAAATAGACTACTAGCCTATTACGGTTTACCATTGTATTCCTTGAGTGATTACAAGGCTATTTAGAGTATTTGGAGAACATTTTCCAACTTGATAGAACCATATTTCAAACATTCACCCACGGCTGGCCCGCTCATTAAGCAGGATTAGGGGACCACCTATGGCGGAAGGTTGACGCGGGCGGCATTTTCTGAGATAAACTCACCTAGACGCACCTCCAAACAACAACACATAAAACCTCACTTAATTCTGCACCAAAACAATGACAATTTCTCTCAACCAGTGGCATATAGATTTTTTAGGTGTGCGCTGATAAGGAGTGGACACATTGTCAAAGGCGCAAAATATTTTGCTTGTGAATTCCCAGTGCGCCTCTCCGGGGTGCTGTTGGAGAGATGCATCTCTGCAGCGCTGTCAAAAAAATGATTGAACATCAATAATGTAGCAGATATAGGATATGGTATAAATAGTATGTGGTCTTTTCTGTAGCCTACAGGCGGGAGATAAAATGTATGACAATGTAATGACCTTTTTACATCATGCAGGTTTATCTGATTTAATTGCCTAACCTAAAGGGCACTCATTCAAATAAAAAATGAGCTGTCATGTTAACAAACAACATCTCCTAAAAACAGGAAAGGTCAAAGTAAAACATATGGAATGGGCAATCACAACTGTTGTCCAGGAGTTCCACCCCATTGTCATGAACAGGGGTTCCAAGTTTATATCCATTAATTATTGACAAGCTGATCATAGCGATTCCCGCTGTGTAAACACATTGCAAATAGGCTCACGATAACTCCTGATAAAGTTTGGTAGCTGATATTCAGAGTGTAAATAGCCAAGTTGATTAGTCACAAGAATCAGGACTAATTAAACCAACGCAATGGCCTGTTACCACATCGACGGGCATTCATAAAATGTAATTTCAGACAACACTGTAGGCTACTCCTCAGTAAGCACGGACTGACGTCAAAGCCTTTTGAGTGTCTTTTTTTGGTCCAGTCCCGAACCAGCCTTGATTTCCACATCCACGGACATAGATTTTTGGTTCGGTCCGGACCAAAACTGAACCAATCATAGACGTCTATGTTTGGTTCATTTTTTATCCTGTCTAGACCAGCCTTGATTTGGCCCAAACAGACGTCAATAAATTACTTATTTTCTAATTTAATTCAGAACCAAAAATTATCCTGATTTCAACATTTGGAAAAGGCGTATTTTTCTATGGAAAATAGGTACATATGGACCATTGGCAAAAGAAATATGGAAAACATGGAAAATACGGAACATTTTAAACATATGGAAAATACATTTTAAGCTTTCATTGAACCTAACTTAAATGTCTGGAAAATACTATTTTAGATGTCTTTTCAACCTCATTGGGACTGGGACTATTCTAATTTTGCGGGGGCGACATTTTTTGGTCTCCCCTATGGCGGCAGAATGGCAAGGACCAGACCTGCAGTCACCACTAACCAGAAATACATGAAAGGCTACATTTTACAGTACATTGTGTACATTCTCAACCTACCTGCAGTAAATGTTAAAACTGAGTTCAAGCCTACCTGTCGCAGGTGCGTGAGGTCGGTGGAGTGCTGTCTAATCGACTGACTGACCGAAGACCCTTGGCTCGAGTCAAGTGTCGAAGCACAGAGCACAGCGCTGTAGTTGTCGCAGCTCAGAGCACAGCGCTATTGTTGTCCTGCATTTTAGGACTACAGAAAGCAGGGCTAGTTGGGGTCACTCACCAAATGAACTAGCCTTATGGATATCCACTATCGTCGGGGCTTGATTACTCAGCTAACCATCCAAAAATCTCATAAGACATAAATAAGGTGGTGTTTTTGGTGTAATAATGACGTTATACTATGTTGTTATATTGGAAAGTGTCATGTAGAATACCAATGAATCCTTATCTGATCTTCTAAGATATTAATTCAGCTTTGATCTAACTTTACTAAACGAGCACCTACCACCGTTGTGAGAAGTAGCGGAGCTCCTGTGAGCAACGCTTCCGTGAGCTCCAGCAGCGCTACACCCCTACTCCCGCTGCACCGAACGAGCTCATTTAAGCGCATACTCTTACCTCTTGCAAAATTTGGAGATGCAGAAACGATACCACGTGTATGGCTGTTTTATTTGGCCAATGGAACATTTCAGGTTGGTTTTAGTAAAACAGCTAGGAAGGGGATACTTTTACAACTGGATTGAGTGAAGTGGCAGAAAATATGTTGAATAAGCAACTCATGAGCATGGAGAGCCTCTCAGGTTTGACAAAATGTATTTATATCTTTCAGTCTAATACGGGTAATTACTTTAGTTTTGTAGGTCTTCGAGAGAAACACGCTTTCTACAAGTAGTTAGGCAACAGTCCTCTCAAAGTTCAGCTGAAATTTTACCCTGAAAGGAGGGTGGGGGGGAGGGGGGGGGGGGCTGAAATGCCAGGGCTGAATTTTAGCGCCCGGGATTCGTTTACAACGGCTCACATTGTGAAATTCTATCAAATGCACGTGAAATTGCGCAGGAAGATAAAAAGGTAGCTCTGTTAATATTAATAATATTTTAACCGTTTGAGCTAGAGAAGCCGTTTTACTTTCTGCAAATCTGCAAGCATGCCTGTCACGAACCTTTTTTCCTCTCTGACACTGCTGCGTGATACGTGCAATGCCTAGTTGTAGGTTTCTGTTTGGTCAATCCGCCGTCTGAAGTGGCCGTACAGTATTTACAGCCTCCGCAGACTTCAGCGCGTTCATACTTCTTGCGCTAAAAGGAGAAGACCAGAGCGAATATAGCGAATGAACTTGTTAAGGAAGTTTATATTTATACAGGACATCGGCTACCGCCCCCGCCTACCGTCAACCAATCATGTCAATTCGGAGCTATGGGGAGCAGGGTATTTGAGCAGAGTTGAGCGGTCGCATATCCCGCTCATCGCTCTGAGAGAAAAGATCTCTGCCACGGCCCCCCGGGGGGGCAACGGTTTCCCGGGGGGGCAACCCAGACAGGAAGATCACATCAGTGACTCAACCCACTCAAGTGCCGCACCCCTCCTAGGGACGGCATGAAAGAGTAGGCCAGTGACTCAGCCCCTGTAATAGGGTTAGAGGCAGAGAATCCCTGTGGAAAGAGGGGAACCGGCCAGGCAGAGACAGCAAGGGCGGTTCGTTGCTCCAGAGCCTTTCCGTTCACCTTCACACTCCTGGGCCAGACTACACTCAATCATATGACCCACTGAGTCTTCAGTAAAGACTTAAAGGTTGAGACGAGTTTGCGTCTCTCACATGGGTAGGCAGACCATTCCATAAAAATTGAGCTCTATAGGAGAAAGCCCTGCCTCCAGCTGTTTGCTTAGAAATTCTAGGGACAATTAGGAGGCCTGCTTCTTGTGACCATAGCGTACGTGTAGGTATGTAATGCAGGACCAAATCAGAGAGATAGGTAGGAGCAAGCCCATGTAATGCTTTGTAGGTTAACAGTAAAACCTTGAAATCAGCCCTTGCCTTGACAGGAAGCCAGTGTAGGGAGGTTAGCACTGGAGTAATATGATCATATTTTTTGGTTCTAGTCAGGATTCTAGCAGCCCTATTTAACACTAACTGAAGTTTATTTAGTGCTTTATCCGGGTAGCCGGAAAGTAGAGCATTGCAGTAGTCTAACCTAGAAGTAACAAAAGCATGGATACATTTTTCTGCATCATTTTTGGACAGAAAGTTTCTGATTTTTGCAATGTTACGTAGATGGAAAAAAGCTGTCCTTGAAACAGTCTTGATATGTTCTTCAAAAGAGAGATCACAGTCCAGAGTAATGCCGAGGTCCTTCACAGTTTTATTTGAGACGACTGTACAACCATCAATATTAATTGTCAGATTCAACAGAAGATCTCTTTGTTTCTTGGGACCTAGAACAAGCATCTCTGTTTTGTCCGAGTTTAAAAGTAGAAAGTTTGCAGCCATCCACTTCCTTATGTCTGAAACACAGGCTTCTAGCGATGGCAATTTTGGGGCTTCACCATGTTTCATTGAAATGTACAGCTGTGTGTCATCCGCATAGCAGTGAACGTTAACATTATGTTTTCGAATGACATCCCCAGGAGGTAAAATATATAGTGAAAACAATAGTGGTCTTCAAACGGAACCTTGAGGAACACCGACATTTACAGTTGATTTGTCAGAGGACAAACCATTCAGAGACAAACTGATATCTTTCCGACAGATAAGATCTAAACTAGGCCAGAACTTGTCCGTGTAGACCAATTGGGGTTTCCAATCTCTCCAAAAGAATGTGGTGATCGATGGTATCAAAGGACAGATGCAGAGCCTCGGTCTGATGCCATTAAAAGGTAATTTACCACCTTCACAAGTGCAGTCTCAGTGCTATGATGGGGTCTAAAACCAGACTGAAGCATTTCGTATACATTGTTTATCTTCAGGAAGGCAGTGAGTTGCTGCGCAACAGCCTTTTCTAAAAATTTTGAGAGGAATGGAAGATTCGATATAGGCCGATAGTTTTTTATATTTTCTGGGTCAAGGTTTGGCATTTCAAGAGAGGCTTTAATACTGCCACTTTTAGTGAGTTTGGTACACATCTGGTGGATAGAGAGACGTTTATTATGGTCACCATAGGAGGGCCAAGCACAGGAAGCAGCTCTTTCAGTAGTTTAGTTGGAATAGGGTCCAGTATGCAGCTTGAAGGTTTTAGAGGCCATGATTATTTTCATCATTGTGTCAAGAGATATAGTACTAAAACACTTGAGTGTCTCTCTTGATCCTAGGTCCTGGCAGAGTTGTGCAGACTCAGGACAACTGAGCTTTGAAGGAATACGCAGATTTAAATCCGTCCGTAATTTGCTTTCTAATAATCATGATCGTTCATTAATTTATTACTGCTGAAGTGAAAGCCATCCTCACTTGGGGAATGCTGTTTTTTAGTTAGCTTTGCGACAGTATCAAAAATACATTTCGGATTGTTCTTATTTTCCTCAATTAAGTTGGAAAAATAGGATGATCGAGCAGCAGTAAGGGCTCTTCGATACTGCACGGTACTGTCTTTCCAAGCTAGTCGGAAGACTTCCAGTTTGGCGTGGCGCCATTTCCGTTCCAATTTTCTGGATGCTTGCTTCAGAGCTCGGGTATTTTCTGTATACCAGGGAGAAAATTTCTTATGAGAAATGTTTTTAGTTTTTAGGGGTGCAACTGCATCTAGGGTATTGCGTAAGGTTAAATTGAGTTCCTCAGTTAGGTGGTTAACTGATTTTTGTCCTCTGACGTCCTTGGGTAGGCAGAGGGAGTCTGGAAGGGCATCAAGGAATCTTTGTGTTGTCTGTGAATTTATAGCACAACTTTTGATGCTCCTTGTTTGGGGTCTGAACAGATTATTTGTTGCAATTGCAAACGTAATAAAATGGTGGTCCGATCGTCCAGGATTATGAAGAAAAACATTAAGATCCACAACATTTATTCCATGGGAAAAAACTATGTCCAGAGTATGACTGTGACAGTGAGTAGGTCCAGAGTCTTGTTGGACAAAACCCACTGATTGATGATGGCTCCGAAAGCCTTTTGGAATGGGTCTGTGGACTTTTCCATGTGAATATTAAAGTCACCAAAAATTAGAATATTATCTGCTATGACCACAAGGTCCGATAGGAATTCAGGGAACTCAATGAGGAACGCTGTAAATGGCCCAGGAGGCCTGTAAACAGTAGCAATAAAAAGTGATTGACTAGGCTGCATAGATTTCATGACGAGAAGCTCAAAAGATGAAAACTTCATTTTTTTTTTTTGTAAATTGAAATTTGCTATCGTAAATGTTAGCAACACCTCCGCCTTTGCGGGATGCACGGGGGATATGGTCACTAGTGTAACCAGGAGGTGAGGCCTCATTTAACACAGTAACTTCATCAGGCTTAAGCCATGTTTCAGTCAGGCCAATCACATCAAGATTAGGATCAGTGATTAGTTCATTGACTATAATTGCCTTTGAAGTAAGGGATCTAACATTAAGTAGCCCTATTTTGAGATGTGAGGTATCACGATCTCTTTCAATAATGACAGGAATGGAGGAGGTCTTTATCCTAGAGAGATTGCTAAGGCGAACACAGCCATGTTTAGTTTTGCCCAACCCAGGTTCGAGGCACAGACACGGTCTCAATGGGGATAGCTGAGCTGACTACACTGACTGTGCTAGTGGCAGACTCCACTATGCTGGCAGGCTGGCTAACAGCCTGCTGCCTGGCCTGCACCCTATTTCATTGTGGAGCTAGAGGAGTTAGAGCCCTGTCTATGTTGGTAGATAAGATGAGAGCACCCCCTCCAGCTAGGATGGAGTCCGTCACTCCTCAGCAGGCCAGGCTTGGTCCTGTTTGTGGGTGAGTCCCAGAAAGAGGGCCAATTATCTACAAATTGTATCTTTTGGGAGGGGCAGAAAACAGTTTTCAACCAGCGATTGAGTTGTGAGACTCTGCTGTAGAGCTCATCACTCCCCCTAACTGGGAGGGGGCCAGAGACAAATGTGTCTGTGTGGCAGTGGGGCAAGAAAACGTTTGTGGTTACAAAAGTATCCATTCATCACAAGACAAGGGTTTAGCTGTCCTAAAGTTAACTACATTTCCAAGAAGAAATCCTAAAATATTAATATTTCTTCTGAACTTTTTTCTTAGGAAAAACTTAAGAGGAATAGCAACTTTGCTTAACTTTCTTCTTAAATCTATAGTTAAGGACAAAATGGCAGTTAAGAAGAAATGTATTCTTATGAAAGTTTTGTGAATCCGGGCCCAGGTGACTAACTCATGATGCTGGATGACAGAATGCCAAGAATGTGCAAAGCTGTTATCAAGGCAAAGGGTGGCTACTTTGAAGAATCTCAAATGTAAAACATATTTTAATTTGTTTAACACTTTTTTGGTTCAAAATTGTGCTCTCTCCTCAAACAATAGCATGGTATTATTTCAATGTAATAACTACTGTAAATTGGAAAGTGCAGTTAGATTAACAAGAATTTAAGCTTTCTGCCAATATCAGATATGTCTATGTCCTGGGAAAGTTTCTTGTTACTTACAACCTCGTGCTTTTCGCATTAGCCTTCGTTAGCTCAACCGTCCCGTGGAAGGGACACCGATCCCGAAGGTTAACGGCAAGATAATGGCATTCATTGCCCTTAACAATCAACCATTCTCTGTCGTGGAGAATGTTGGCTTTCGCCGACTGGTCGAGCACCTCGAGCCCTGGTACACACTACCAAGTAGGCGCTGTTTTTCAGATGTTGCTTTTATGCTCTTTTGTGCAACCAGTATCTCTACTTGCGCATCATCATCTGCTCATTTATTACTCCGGTGTTAATCTGCTAAATTGTAATTATTCGCTGCTATGGCCTATTTATTGCCTACCTCCTCATGCCTTTTGCACACACTGTATATAGACTTTAATTATTTTCTACTGGGTCATTGACTTGTTTATTGTGTTATTGGCTTGTTGATTGTTTATTCCATGTGTAATTGTGTTGTTGTCTATGTCACACTGCTTTGCTTTATCTTGGCCAGGTCGCAGTTGTAAATAAGAACTTGTTCTCAACTAGCCTACCTGGTTAAATAAAGGTGAAATTAAATAAATAAATAAATGTTTGAGACTTGGAAAATCCCCAAGAACAAAGTACACGCTGTGCTACGTGATAATGCACGTAACATGACAAAGGCTTTGGAAGAATCTAGAGTCGTCAGTTTGCCATGCATGGCACACACTCTGCAACTGGCTATGAACGAAGGTGTTCTGGCCCAAAGCAGTATATCTGACACAGGTGGCAACAGGTAGGAAGTGAGTCATAGTGGGTCATTTTAAACACAAGGACAGACAGAGCTGAGACTTCACTGCTTGACATGTACGATTAAATCCTCTTTGAGAATGAAAAGACTGAACAAATGAACAACGAAACAGCACAGCAAGTAAGTGAAATAAATTGGTTTTGATTATGTTTTACTGGTAATGGGGACATACGTAAATGCCAACAAAATAACTTTTTGGTCAGTGTTTGTGTGTGTGTGTCTGTGTATCTGTGAGAGAGAGAGATGTGTTGTATTTTCATTTTCTGTTACTACATCGGCCAACATTTGACAATGTTGATCTATGCCTAAAGATCCTATGGAATGCAAGAATAATGCAATATGTTGTATTAAATGTACTAACCCCCCCTTTCCCATTATTTGCAGATACTTGGATACCTGACAGAACCTACCATTCCTAGGAATGAAAATGCACTCGGTTTCCCCATCCTAGCTAAAGCTGTGCACAAGTATATTGGTGCTCCTAGTGTGGACAGTGAGCGTATTTTCAGTGCAGCTTCACACATCGTAGACGAAAAAAGAAACAGATTCTCTTGTGACAAAGCCATGCAGATCCTCTTTGTGAAGAAAAATCTCCCCCAAATGTTAAAATTGTAAATGGGCAGTCATATTGTAACCCAGCCATCTAGAGTCACTGGATTTTGTTTTACTAATCCCTATGGCTTTTCTGTTATTCATGGCTGGTATAGGTCAAGATTTTAATTTAATTTAAAACAAAGCAGTTGTGTTCTTTTGTTTATTTTTTTTACATTTCCTAAATGAAAGATGAGATGATGTGTTGTAAATTTGCTCGCATTTTACCAGTCAAGTCAGTTGAGCACATTTGAAAAGTTTAAGTTGTGTCTTTTATAGCAGTTTGTGACAGCCTAGAGACAGTAAGTTCTTTCAAGCGGTTAAAGCTAAAATGACTAACTGCATTTTAGTTTAAACCAATATTTCTTTCCATGCATTTTTACGTTTCTCCATACAGTCAAGATTGGAAAGTAAGAAGAGCCACCAATCACTTAACCATCTTTGTAATGCGGGGCAGCTAAAATATTTGTGTCATGAATATCTGTTGTGCGATCAAATACGTTAATGGATGTGTAGTATTTCTCGTTTACAAGTTATTAAACATTCTGTTCCTAACTGAACAAATTAACATATGACACTTTGTTTAAACTTTTTAACTACTAGAATGCTAAAAAGGCAGCGAAAATGGTAAATATCGGTTATCGGTGTCGTTTCTTTTTGGCAAGGAAAATATCGGATATCGGTATTGGTCAAAAATTTCCTATTGGTGCATCCTTACCCACACCCCAAAGGACATCCAGCCAACATGACACAACTGAAGGAAGCATTGGAGTCAACATGGGCCAGCGTTCCTTTGGAACTTTTCGACACCTTGGAGAGTACATGCCTCGACGAACTGAGGCTGTTCTGAGGCGGAGGTGGAAGTCAATATTCAAAATCAAATCAAATTTTATTTGTCACATACAAATGGTTAGCAGATGTTAATGCGAGTGTAGCAAAATGCTTGTGTATTAGGAAGGTGTCCTTAATGTTTTGTACACTCAGTGTATGTGTCCCATGTCAAGCTGCTTCCAAGTTCGCTAAAACACCAGTATTATCCAGCCCATATAAACCTATAGGGTCCCATGCAGTAGGGTCCCACTAGCTGATCCTCAACACTGGAGCCCCCCAGGGGTGCGTACTCAGTCACCTCCTGTACTCCCTGTTTACCCACGACTGCATGGCCAGGCACGACTCCAACATCATCATTAAGCTTGCAGACGACACAACAGTGGTAGGCCTGATCACCGACAACGACGAGACAGCCTATAGGGAGGAGGTCAGAGACCTGGCTGGGTGGTGCCAGAATAACAACCTATCCCTCAACGTAACCAAGACTAAGGAGATGATTGTGGACTACAGGGAAAGGAGGACCGAGCATGCCCCCATTCTCATTGACAGGGCTATAGTGGAGCAGGTTGAGAGCTTTAAGTTCCTTGGTGTCCACATCATCAACAAACTAGAATGGTCCAAACACACCAAGACAGTCGTGAAGAGGGCATGACAAAGCCTATTCCCCATCAGGAAACTAAAAAGATTTGGTATGGGTCCTGAGATCCTCAAAAGGTTCTACAGCTGCAACATCGAGAGCATCCTGGTTGCATCACTGCCTAGTACGGCAACTGCTCAGCCTCCTACAGAGGGTAGTGCGTACGGCCCAGTACATCACTGAGGCTAAGCTGCCTGCCATCCAGGACATCTACACCAGGCGGTGTCAGAGGAAGGCCCTAAAAATGGTCAAAGACCCCAGCCACCCCAGTCATAGACTGTTCTCTCTACTACCGCATGGCAAGCGGTACCGGAGTGCAAAGTCTAGGACAAAAAGTATTCTCAACAGTTTTTACCCCCAAGCCATAAGACTCCTGAACAGGTAATCAAAAAGCTACCCGGACTATTTGCATTGTGTGTGTCCCCCTCAACCCCTCTTTTTACACTGCTTATTCTCTCTGTTTATCATATATGCATAGTCATTTTAACTATACATTCATGTACATACTACCTCAATCAGCCTGACTAACCGGTGTCTGTATGTAGCCTCGCTACTGTTGTTTTTATTTCTGTCCTTACCTATTATTCACCTAATACCTTTTTACACTGTTGGTTAGAGCCTGTAAGTAAGCCATTTTACTGTAAGGTCTACTACACCTGTTGTGCTCGGCGCACATGACAAATAAACTTTGATTTGATTTCTTGAAATAATCATTGATCCAAATATTGGCCTATTAAATAAAGGATGATAGGCAATAAAGAAATAATCACTGATCTGACATTACTTGGTTGGTAGTCGGGCATAATATCTCCTTTACTATCCTTCTATGTCTTCAAGGATGGGAGGAATGAAGGATTCATAGCTTATACCAAAACAAGGGTATCGTCTCCATTATAGGCTATTTGTCTCCGCTATTCCGCTAACATAGACTACCACTTGCTCACCTTAGAGGCAAGTGGCTAGACCTGTTGGCTGTTAAGTTATAATGGAACGTAAACGCAATCCGTGACTTACATTCACAAGATAATAAGCATAGGCCTATGAGACCACTTCATTGGAGTGTGGCCTAGATAAAACACCATGCCATTACGCACAAATTTGTAATTTAACCTTTTGTTTCTACATATAGGCTGCTAGCCTAGCTGTTACTCTCTAAAATATACTGTGCATGGTGTTGGCATAAGCAGGGGATTGTAGGGAATTCGAGGACCACCGTGACGGGGACTGATACACACAACTCCATGTCTCTTAGCAGTCTGACAACGCACCATGGCAGAATGATATTGCTTTGGAGATAACGTGTGTGTGTGACGCTTGTTTGAACGAGTGTGTTATACCCCCCCCCACACACACACACACACACCTGCATACACACACAACCCCCTATCTCTACTATGTATAGTCATGGCCAAAGGTTTTGAGAATGAAATAAATATTAATTTCCACAAAGTTTGCTGCTTCAGTGTCTTTAGATATTTTTGTCAGATGTTACTATGGAATACTGAAGTATAATTACAAGCATTTCACAAGTGTCAAAGGCTTTTATTGACAATTACATGAAGTTGATGTAAAATAGTCAATATTTGCAGTGTTGACCCTTGTTTTTCAAGACCTCTGCAATTCGCCCTGGTATGCTGTCAATTAACTTCTGGGCCAAATCCTGACTGATGGCAGCCCATTCTTGCATAATAAATGCTTGGAGTTTGTCAGAATTTGTGGGTTTTTGTTTGTCCAACCGCTTCTTGAGGATTGACCACAAGTTTCCTGGCCATGGACCCACAATATCAATGTTTTGTTCCCCGAGCCACTTAGTTATCACTTTTGCCTTATGGCAAGGTGCTCCATCATGCTGGAAAAGTCAGTGTTTGTCACCAAACTGTTCCTGGATGGTTGGGAGAATTTGCTTCGGAGGATGTGTTGGAACCATTCTTTATTCATGGCTGTGTTCTTAGGCATATTTGTGAGTGAGCCCACTCCCTTGGCTGAGAAGCAACCCCACACATGAATGGTCTCAGGATGCTTTACTGTTGGCATGACACAGGACTGATGGTAGCGCTCACCTTGTCTTCTCCGGACAAGCTTTTTTCCAGATGCCAAAAAAAATCAGAAAGGGGATTCATCAGAGAAAATTACTTAACTCCAGTCCTCAGCAGTACAATCCCTGTACCTTTTGCAGAATATCAGTCTGTTCTTGATGTTTTTCCTGGAGAGAAGTGGCTTATTTGCTGCCCTTCTTGACACCAGGCCATCCTCCAAAAGTCTTCGCCTCACTGTGCGTGCAGATGCACTCACACCTGCCTGCTGCCATTCCTGAGCAAGCTCTGTACTGGTGTTGTCCCGATCCTGCAGCTGAATCAACTTTAGGAGATGGTCCTGGCGCTTGCTGGACTTTCTTGGGCGCCCTGAAGCCTTCTTCACAACAATTGAACCGCTCTCCTTGACGTTCTTGATGATCCGATAAATGGTTGATTTAGATGCAATCTTACTGGCAGGAATATCCTTGCCTGTGAAGCCCTTTTTGTGCAAAGCAATGATGATGGCACGTGTTTCCTTGCATGAAACCATGTTTGACAGAGGAAGAACAATGATTCCAAGCACCATCCTCCTTTTGAAGCTTCCAGTCTGTTATTCAAACTCAATCAGCATGACAGAGAGATCTCCAGCCTTGTCCTCGTCAACACTCACACCTGTGTTAACGAGAGAATCACTGACATGATGTCAGCTGGTCCTTTTGTGGCAAGGCTGAAATGCAGTGGAAATGTTTTTGGGGGATTCAGTTCATTTGCATGGCAAAGAGGGACTTTGCAATTAATTGCAATTCATCTGATCACTCTTCCTAACATTCTGGAGTATATGCAAATTGCAATCATACAAACTGAGGCAGCAGACTTTGTGAAAATTAATATTTGTGTCATTCTCAAAACTTTTGGCCACGACTGTATAACAACACGGACTTGGATGAAATATCTCATCCGAGTCCGTGTGGTAAATCCTAAAAAGAATATGTGGCATAACCTCTTCCTAATAGGCCTACTTATCATAATATAGTCATTATGTGCTAAAAGAGAAAGGATTTACTTCTTACTAAAGCTAGTTCTAAAGTATATTTTCACCAGGTCATCTAACAGCAGGCATTTCAATTGTGGATCGAACAGCAACAGGGAGCCAAGGAGACATGCAGTTAACCAAATCCCCTACTTAAATCTTGAAATATAACTGAGACTTTATTCTCAAAATAATTTCTACTTTATTTTCAAAATATTGCCACTTTATTCTAGAAATATTGCAACTTTTTTTGCCACCCAAAACCCACCTGTACCGTAGATATGACAGCAGATACTGCGTGGTTCTGATTCAAACCGCTCATCACTAGTCCGAACCGTTTGGGCTACAAACTAATATGACCCCACCATAGAAAGGGGGGACTCTCATGAGCAAGATGGTGTTCTCCTTGTCACGGGTCTCATCTGACGGTAACATATACAAATGAATGGAAGTATGGAGGTAGTTTTGTGCCAACAAACAAGGCCTTAAATATGTGTCCAAAAAAAGTTCCCGAACTTTCTAATATCTCCTATGTAGATATTGGACAGACACTTCAAAACCTTATTCCTGATGATACATTTTTTGACGGGCTTTTTTTGCCATTTATGAATGTGTTATTCAATGTGTTTTATGACTTTATAAACATTTTATAGCAGGCGCCAGCAGATTCTTTAGATCTGCAGGGCGGAAAAAATGTAATTGTATCATATTAAACTGTACATTATTAAAAAACGTTTGTATCATAAGTAGCCTATCGTGATGTTTTGATACCATGACATTACCTGGTATACCATGCAACATTAAGTCAGTGTATGGCTCAGTTGGTAGAGCATGGTGCTTACACTGCCAGGGTTGTGGGTTTGATTCCTGGGGCCATCCATAGGTAAAATGATACCTGCACATTGATACCAATGGTTCATACCTTCCTTTTCACAAGCACAATACGTTTTATAATGATCAAGTATTTTGAATTCAATTACCTTCATCATCACCAGTCAACTGACGTCAAGACAAGTAAGAGATTGAACTGGACATTTATTTGTTCATATGGAATGAATGATTTTGACCCAAGCATATCTTGACACAGTTTGCCCACCAGAGAGAAATATAGTTCTAAGAATCCTGAAGCCCTTGTAACATTCTATTTAAATACAGTGTATAAGCCGACATAAAAAATAAAACCGACATAAAACAATAAATCCCCAGATATCTTGATTATATCCTTTTTGAAATGTTCCAAACTTAAGTTCATATTTTGAAACATTATTTTGACTTTGTCACATAAGATTTGTAAGTGCTTGAGAAACTTGAACCCGTTTCTGGTATTCAAAACGGACCATTTGCTCTATCTAGTGACCAACTATAAGAACAGCAGCATAAAATCACCCTGGATTTCAAATCTGGGGGAAAATAATGGCAATAAAATATCCCCATTTTTTATCTAACTAAATCCCACATAAATAATTCCATATATTTTGCATAAATCAAAATAAGTATATCTTTCGACGCTCCTTACACTTTCCGGTAAGAATCCGTCTGATTTGACTCCTGTTATTGCATGAGCAGTGAAGCAACCGTACAGAAAACCTCAATTAGACGTTTTCCCTGTTTTCTTCATCTCTTTCCCCCACTAACCCCCCTCTACTGTTCTCTCTCTCTCTGATGGGTACTGAACACCAAACACATAACGGGTAGGATTCTGGATGAATTTGGCACATGATGACTGGTCACTGAATCTCTGGCCGAGTGGGGGCGGGATCACTTGAGGCCTTCGTCAGTACTCTTGAACATTAAAATGGCGTTGGAGATTTTGAGGGCGGGACCGAGCTTGATGCTCATGATTTTGACGATGTCCGTCTGTTTCAGTAATAGAAAGGCCTCCCCGTCAATCATCTGAGAAGAAATATACAAGAAGCAGGTATATAAAAAATGTAATCATACAAACGAAAAAACAACATAATACAACTTAAATTGCAAGACCGGCTCTAGCCTTTTGGGGGCCCTAAGCGATATTTGGTTGGGGGCCCCCCCACCTCGCACATTTTTTTGTGTGGCCCCCCTCTTGATGGTGGAGAGAAAATGTAAAAGTTAATTTCCTGCAATTCTGCCATGGGGCGTAGAGAAAATGTTGCAGTTTTAAAGCTAATTTCCTGCAATTCTACACCTTTTATAATGACTTATGCCATATTAATATGATATCTGAGTGAAAATGACAAAATCAATCTCTGCACCCTGGAGGTCAGGGATCCTGGGAATGAGCCGGTCGATATTCGGCCATGATTATTACCAGTTTAGATAGCTGGCTAGACTAACTACCAATCTAAAAATTGTTAGCTGACTTGGCTAATTGAGTGACTGTGAGTGACTGACATAACAAGAGAAAAACTGCTGTTGCACAACCAAACAATGTACCTGGTGTATTCTACTATTCTTACTCTCAATAGTAAATTGGGACCCAGAGTTCCTAAAAAAACTAAACGCTTACCGCTTGTGCCTGGAACCGGCCCTGCTTAAATGACTTAACTTAGTTGTTTTCAATGTGCTCCAGTTTGTTTCAATACTTCAAACTTAAAAGGGTAGTGCAGTCAAAAAAGTAATTTCCTGTGTTTTATACACTGCTCAAAAAAATAAAGGGAGCACTTAAACAACACAATATAACTCCAAGTCAATCACACTTCTGTGAAATCAAACTGTCCACTTAGGAAGCAACACTGATTGACAATAAATGTCACATGCTGTTGTGCAAATGGAATAGACAACAGGTGGAAATTATAGGCAATTAGCAAGACACCCCCAATAAAGGAGTGGTTCTGCAGGTGGTGACCACAGACCACTTCTCAGTTCCTATGCTTCCTGGCTGATGTTTTGGTCACTTTTGAATTCTGGCGGTGCTTTCACTCTAGTGGTAGCATGAGACGGAGTCTACAACACACACAAGTGGCTCAGGTAGTGCAGCTCATCCAGGATAGCATATCAATGCGAGCTGTGGCAAGAAGGTTTGCTGTGTCTGTCAGCATAGTGTCCAGAGCATGGAGGCGCTACCAGGAGACAGGCCAGTACATCAGGAGATGTGGAGGACGCCGTAGGAGGGCAACAACCCAGCAGCGGGACCGCTACCTCCGCCTTTGTGCAAGGAGGAGCAGGAGGAGCACTGCCAGAGCCCTGCAAAATGACCTCCAGCAGGCCACAAATGTGCATGCGTCTGCTCAAACGGTCAGAAATAGACTCCATGAGGGTGGTATGAGGGCCTGACGTCCACAGGTGGGGGTTGTGCTTACAGCCCAACACCGTGCAGGACGTTTGGCATTTGCCAGAGAACACCAAGATTGGCAAATTCGCCACTGGCGCCCTGTGCTCTTCACAGATGAAAGCAGGTTCACACTGAGCACATGTGACAGACGTGACAGAGTCTGGAGACGCCGTGGAGAACGTTCTGCTGCCTGCAACATCCTCCAGCATGACCGGTTTGGCAGTGGGTCAGTCATGGTGTGGGGTGGCATTTCTTTGAGGGGCCGCACAGCCCTCCATGTGCTCACCAGAGGTAGCATGACTGCCATTAGGTACCGAGATGAGATCCTCAGACCCCTTGTGAGACCATATGCTGGTGCGGTTGGCCCTGGGTTCCTCCTAACGCAAGACAATGCTAGACCTCATGTGGCTGGAGTGTGTCAGCAGTTCCTGCAAGAGGAAGGCATTGATGCTATGGACTGGCCCGCCCGTTCCCCAGACCTGAATCCAATTGAGCACATCTGGGACATCATGTCTCCACCAACGCCACGTTTCACCACAGACTGTCCAGGAGTTGGCGGATGCTTTAGTCCAGGTCTGGGAGGAGATCCCTCAGGAGACCATCCGCCACCTCATCAGGAGCATGCCCAGGCGTTGTAGGGAGATCATACAGGCACGTGGAGGCCACACACATTACTGAGCCTCATTTTGACTTGTTTTAAGGACATTACATCAAAGTTGGATCAGCCTGTAGTGTGGTTTTCCCACTTTAATTTTGAGTGTGACTCCAAATCCAGACCTCCATGGGTTAATACATTTGATTTCCATTGATAATTTTTGTGTGATTTTGTTGTCAGCACATTCAACTATGTAAAGAAAAAAGTATTTAATAAGAATATTTCATTCATTCATATCTAGGATGTGTTATTTTAGGGTTCCCTTTATTTTTTTGAGCAGTGTATATATTTCCACACTATGAGGTTGGAATAATACTTTGAAATTGTGAAAATGATGATAAAGCACTTGTTTGGCAGAGTGGGTTTTTTGGACCGCCTAGTGACATCACCAGGCGATATAAGTTGATAGACTAATAACAAAGAGAGTTTGCCCTCCTCTCTGCCAATAACAGCTAGTTTTCTGGTTACACATCCCTCCCATTAGGCTCCTCCAAGTAGGCCCCTCTGACAGTCCTAGAAAAATTATTGCTTGAGAAATGGTATTTGTCTAAGAAGCTATTTTGGTTTCTTTTTGACCATTTTAATTGAAAACAAGCACAGTAAGGTACTTATAATTCTTATCCAGATAGGATTTGATATTGAGATAAAAACAGCTGCTTAGACTTTTAACTTATCAATTAACACTCACTTCCTCTTTGAAGACACAGGCTTGCTCTTCACAACCGGTCAGATTCTGGACAAATCCAAAGACCTGTTGCACAGAACACGAAGAAGAGTGACTGATAGTACTCTGCTCCACCTTTTGTCGCAGCCAAAGATAAATAGGGCTGAGTAGTATAGCTCTCACCTCCTCCACAGTCCACGCTGCCACCTGTGTAGCGCTGATGCCCTGGACGCCAGGCAGCAGTTTGCAGTGTTGCTCCCAGCACAGAGACAGGGTTCGGTCCGGGTGGGCTGACAAAGCAGACATGAACAGAGACGGGCACATACCCTCTGTGGCCATCGCTGCAACACAGGAAAATGCACGCACATATTAATGCATGTACACATATGGTACCTACACAAACACACAGAATACTGTATGGATGCAGTAAACTCGTAGCTGCCATAGAGAATCAGAGTGCGGACATAGACATAAATAGATATATGTACTGTGTACAAAGCTTAAAGCTGTGAGACTCACTCTGGTATGTTCTCTGCTGGATTTTTCTGTACTTAGGGGGACGGCCAATCCTGACAATAGAGAACGAGAGACACTGGTGAGACGGGGAGCTACAGCGGCAGATCAATACACCACTATGACTCCTGAGTCTGACGTCATACAACAGCCTTAGCCACTGTTGACATGAGGCTTACCTGCCATGGTACCGGGACTTTTTGGTCCTTTGGCCAAAGACTAAGATGCTCCGCTTTGCTCCGCTCCCCTCTGTATCTGATAGGTCGGTCTTGAGTCTGCCCTGGTTTCGCTCAGCCAGTGGGCAGCCTGACAGACAGTGATGTGCGGTGAACCGCCCAGTCACATGACCCGAGCCATCACATCCGGGTGTCGGACACTTCCTGTTTCAAACAGTAGAGTTGACTCCATTATAACATCAATATAACATAATCATAGCATTGGTATGGAACACATATCCACTTCCATTTATTGCTTCATAGGCGATTCAAATACCTATTTCTGGGGGTTACTGACCTGTGATGGAAGCTGTACTTGGTGGATCTGGAGTGGCTGATTCCTTTGCAAGGCATGGAGGAGAAACTGGACTGGCCTGTGGTTGCAGGTTTCCTGGGGCCTTATAAAAAAAACACACACACGCACCCAAGCACAAGCACACACGCACACAAGCCAAACAGAACATGTAAGCACTCAAATCAGGGTGAAGTAGAGTCAGTGAAGTATGGTAGCTGTTACCAAGGTGTTGGGTTTTGTTTGACTCACCGGGGGGCACTTTTAGCGGGTGACCCGTACTCTCACACCAGCCGACCGGGTGGATGTCAGGGTGGTCCGAGTCCATCCAATCATCATACATATGACTCCAGCCATCAAAATGGACCTGTGGGAGTATGGTATATTTAGGCAATAAGGCCCGAGGGGGTGAGGTATATGGCCAATATACCACGGCTAAGGGCTGTTCTTAGGCAAGACGCAAAGCGGAGTGCCTGGACACAGCCCTTAGCCGTGGTATATTGGCCATATACCACAAACCCCAGAGGTGCCTTATTGCTATTATAAACTGGTTACCAATGTAATTAGAGCAGGAAAAACAAATGTTTTGTCATACCCGTGGTATACGGTCTGATATACCATGGCTGACAGCCAATCAGCATTCAGGGTTCAAACCACCCAGTTTATAATATGGCATAGTTATGGGAGTATAGTAGTGGTACTGGCACATACAACCATGAGACATGCACACTGCTGGTTGACCTTAATGCGGTGTGTGTCGACCTCCTCCACTGTGGCCACCCGAATCAGGCCGGGGCTCCTTTTGTCTACTGCCTCCAGCTTCATCTGAGCCTGGAAGCCATGAGCAGGACGCTGCGGAGGGGAGGGTCACATCGTCATCACACAACGGCACTTAACACCTGACCTCAAATCAGTCCCTATGGTTAATCTCAAAACAGTCATTATGTTCACAACTCCACTTAGGCCAACACAAAAGGATTCAAGTCTAAAATCAATGTCTAAAATGACAGTAGTGTATGGTGGTTTTCATTGCAACAAATCCTCAGTGATGTACTCACTACTTTAAAGGCCTCAGCAGACACCGCGGTAGAGCCAGTCTCGTCCAGGTACCTTGGCCAGGAGAACCTGCCTGGGTCTGGGTAACCTGGCAGGACAGACAGGGCACATGGGATCCAGTTCAAAGGTGTGTGTGAAATGCCACCGTATTCCCTATCGTTTACTTAGAACTATATTCATTTCTTACAACTTTGTCAGTCACCTTGAGGTGGCGTGAGGGGGAGGCTCCTCTCTTGGCACCAGCCAATAGGATGGATGTATGGACTGCTGGTGTCACACCTGGATGGGGATTCAACATCGACTAATCAGATTAGAATTTAAGTCATGGCCAAACGGCTACTAAAACAGCACAGTTGATGATTTAGAGAAGTCGTGAAAAAAAACATGAAAAATGGCCTCACCAGTAGTCATACGTGTCATCCCAGTTATCAAAGTGAACCAGGAAGCGGTCGTCCACCACGTCGGTCACGGTCGCCACGCAGATGAGAGAGGGGTTCATGCGATCGACAGCCTCCAGCTTCATGCCCACCTCGAAATCACCCTCCGTATCAGTCTGACCAGTGGGCCACCAACACAAACACACCAAATTAGCTGCTTACAGTTCATTACTTCAGGTAGATGCAGGCCACTGATTGGGGATAAGAGTCGTGCTTAGACTTACTCTTCCAGGGCTGGCAAACACCTCTTTGGGGGCAACTTGGGCTTTACTCATCCTCAGGTAGCTGGCCCAGGAGAACTCCTCCTCTTTGCAGCCTGTGGCACACACAGACACAAACATGTGACATGGACATGTCCCTGGACCACTACTCTAATAAGGGAAATCTCATGAATGACTTTATGACTCAGATCCTTAGGTGCTTGGGCAAATGATCTGCGCCATAATCAAAATGTGAAAAGGAAACTAATCGAGTCCAAATTGCAGCCCAACCACAAACCAAAGCCTAGTATACTCTGACCTTTGGGGGTGTACAGTTTGTGTCCAGTGCCCTCACACCATCCCGCCGGGTGGATGTCGGGGCAATTGGCATTTACCCAGAAGTCATGACAGTCTGAGTAGCCGTCAAAATGGAGACGCAGCCTGTAGCCACAAATCTACAAACAGGACAAGACAGACAGAAGTCAAACCGTGTCTCCCCAAATCTCTCTCTCCATGTCTTTCCCTCAGTTATGTGGATCCGTCTCTCTAATCAGTGTGTACAGTCAGGGTGTATAGTGTGTATGAAACAAAACAGTCAGGACAGGGAGAGAGGTAGAAGCAAACCTCAAAGAGCATGCGACTGTAGGTTGAGCAGCGCTGCACACAGTACCTCAGCCACAGTCAGAACAAAGTACATGGAGGGGTGCTGCGGGTCGATGCCCTCTAACTTCATGCCCTGGCGGAAGCTGCTTTTGCACTGTGGGACCCGCTGAGACTGAAAATACAGGGGGTTATAGTGAGAAAAGCCATAGACACATTCATGCACGCACACTCACAATTTAATTTGCAAAGACTGTTAACTTTTGTCCTCTAATTTACAAGGGCTGTGACAATACCAGTATTGCAATTGTTTTTCCATGGCAAAAATGAAAACCCAAAGCAGACCAAACTCTTTGTCCCTTTATAAACCTGCAGTATGTAAAATATTGTGTGCTATAAATAAATAAATGTGACTCTGGATGGCAACATAATGATGTTTGTTTCCAACATTAGCACTATTTTCCTAAAGAAGTTAAGTCCGCTTCGTATTTTGTTTCCTTGCTACGATACTAACGAGTGTCGCAATACTGGTATTGTCCTGGCCCTATCATTTAGTATGTATCGAAAGTTAGTAAAAACCAACCTTTTGAAAGAGTTTGGCTGGAGCTGCCACTGATTTGGTCTCCTCCAGATAATGTCCCCACGTCCACAGCTCCATTTTAACTTCACCAGTACCTGTTGTACACAGACAGAAAACACAACACAATGCATATTAGAAATCTGATACGACAGAAACGTGACTTGAATATATGGTTCAAATGGGTTTACATTTTTGCTGATTCTCACCCGCTCTGTTGTGTCCGCTTTCTGTCTTCAAATAATCCTAGAACCACGAATACAACACATGGATTTACTGCAACAAAGAGATAGTACCTACAGCATGAATAGTATTGAACAAAATAATTGATTGATGCATTTGGCCATCACATGCACGTGAGGTCATTTACTTATTACAACAACAAAAAATACTACTAAATTGCGAATGCTTTATGTGGGATAGAGTGACACTTGAGCCTTTCCCACCATGCCATCCAGCTCAGACTCTTCCTCCGATGGACTCAGGTAGTCCTTCCTCTTCCTCTTCTTCATGGGTTTCAGCAGCTCAGGGTCCAGAGACGCTACCCTGCCCCCGGGAATCTTCTCGGCACCTCCCACCCTACTAAGGAACAGATAAGAGAACAGTTGAGTCCACCACACAAAGCTTCGCCTTAGGCTACCTATGACCTACGTTACATCTTCTGCATGGTGGTTAATATCTTGTAGTTTGTTTGTTTTGTGTCTGACCATCCACTGAATGCGTATGATACATCCTTGATTTTCATTTAGCATAAAAGGCTACGATAAAATGCTTTTTATGGTAAAAAAAAAAATTCAGACATGAATTTGATGTGGATAGGCTTCACGCTTCAGTACTTACTTGTCAGTCATGGGTTCCCTGCGTAGTTGCTCCGGGTAGGTTCTCTGTGCCACTGGATAACAGCTCTCCTGTTGGCCTGTCCCTCCCTGGGTCTTAGGCACAGTCTTGATGGGCCTCTCCTGATCCACAGCCACACCACCCACAGTGCTGAGAGGACGCGCCACATCTACAATGGAGGCATTATGTCAGGTTTGGATTAGGAAAGGACTGCATACAGGGTTGCAAATTGTTTTTGAGGATATGTTTGAGCATGCTAGTTCATTTCCATTACAATTTAGTTAAGAGACTGTTAAGCTGCAGACAACACGCAGTATGACTAATTTTCAGTAGCCTACCTGTTTTGTTCATTGGCCTGTTTTCGGAGTCAGGTATTTTTCCAGACACCACTACTATTGGTTCAGCGCTGGTGATATTCCCTTGGCTGATCATCTCCAGTGTTCCACAGTCACTCACACAGAACTGGAAAAGAAACATATTTCAACAACTTGCCCACATGGCACGTCTTTACTCCAACAATGCTTACTATTAGAGAACCCTATGTTTCTAATAAAATACGATGGTCGTTCACCTTTAGGTTGCTGCTGGGTAAGATGGCCATCCCTTCTTTCCACTCCAGCACATGGACGATACTACAGGTCCCCCCAACCTGGGGGGCTAGAGTGGGGGTCTCCACCTGTCCAGCTATGGCTCCATTACCTGTCTCAGCAACACCCAGAGAGACCTCCACCTTCTGGGTACTAGGAGCAGGGGCTGGGGCTTGGGAGAGAAGAAGCAGGCTTCTGAGTTCTGAGTGAATGTGAAGATATGATGTAGCTACGTGAGACTAGTAGGAGGGTAGTATGTGCCCCTTCTGGGTTGTCAACATTTAGAACTTTGTGCAGCATATCTGAGTTGAAAAATGTTCAGGGTGTAATTCATAGCAGTACCCTATTGAGTGTCATAGTTCCAGAAGTGTCATTGTGGCCAAATCTTACCTGGCAGGATGAGTGCTGTGGTGGTCTGTGGGCGTGTCTTCTTCGACAGGCTGTCATTGGAGAGGGAATCACTGGAGTCAGTCAGGGGAGTAGGATCTGCTTTTTTGGCTGAAAAATCCAGCTCAACTTTGGCACTCATCGCAGACCTCACTTACTGCCTCTGAAAATAGATCATAACAATTTCACATATTTCTTAGGATTATAGTGACAGGGTGAGGTAACAATGGAATTCAGTGGAAAGGGGCCTGAATGTCAGAAGGGTTACAGGCTTCACATGTATTCCCCATATTATCCATCCCCTGCACCCACAGTATTATGTTCTCTGTTACTATTAAACATCAGAATATAGGGGACAATTCCCTATATGCTGCCATTTTTCAAATTTTAAGAATAAAAAATGTGGTGTGGGGCATTTTTAAGAAACCTTCCCAATTTTATGAATCACTTTTAGTATCACTTCACAGCATTGGAGATAAAAGTACATTCAGATTAAGGTTTATTTAAAAACAATTTGTTTTTAGGACATTTCTGTCGATGCTTTTTGACAACGCTGCTCTTAGAATAGCAAGGGAAAGTAGACAAAGCAAAATCGATATATTAATTTACCAAAAACACAGCAATTCCGCTGTAAAATGGCGGAAGATCATAAATCCTTGAAGCTATGAGAGAAAAAAAACAGTAACTCAGAATTTGTGAAAATGTACAAAGCAACCAATCCTGGCAAAATGTCTAATTAACGGCATCGCTTTATGACATGCAGCGACAACAATAATACAATCCCGTTTATGTTGCGGACCGTTAGCCCGTTATAGGTTTGCTGAGAACTATCAAATATGACAGAATATATTGAATAAAATTTGCGATAAGAAATAGCTTTATGGCTAATTATATGCATGCTGGATACCAACCACAATAAAATGACAATTGACATCTTACCATCTGCAAGTTATAACTTCCAAGATTCTGGACCGCCCTATTGTATGCATGTCAAAGCATTATAAATGTTTATCAGCTGATCAATTTGAAAAATGAAATGACTCAATTTCGCTTACCAGAGGTTCCTCTTGCGGATCAGAATTGTACGCATGCGCAGACCCATGTTCATTTAATCATAAGAATGTATAGCGCCAACTCAATGACAGCACCAAAATGTTTCGGGAATTATTTCGTCACAATTTCCCTACCACCGCTTTTCACATAAATACAATTTAGTATAGGAACACTGTACACCATTTCACCGTAAGGAAGAATCAATTTTCATATAGAACTGTCTGTAGTTTTGGCCCTAATACAGTCAAATCAGCGCTTTGTGTCATGGCAGCAATATAAATCACAACCCAGCGATTTTCATAACTTTTATTAAATGTACAATAAAAAAAATGGACATGGTTACACGTAATCAGACCGGCTTCTCATGTGGGAGGCTGGAATCTGTACCACGATCCCTGGTTAAATCTCGATGCCAAAAAAGTGTACCGCCACAAGATGTACAGCACATACATTGTGGGGTGTCAAAAACAAACCTTGGGCTCATTAGGTGAAATTACTCAAATCATGGAAAATAATGTCAAACACAACTGATGTAAGCAAAAGCAGACCGGAGGGAGGAATACAAATAACAATTAAGGAAATAAAATAAGTCCTGACTTGTTTTAAATACAAAGCCATTCAGACAAGCTCCTCCATGTACAAAACATAGCAGCTATAATCTACGATGTGCCACCCCCCCCCCCACACAATGACTAAATTATTCTCAAGCCATGAATAATACAACGTCAAGATCATGGTTTAGATTGCTAAGTGCCAAAGATAGCACCGATTAACTGAGCAAGCCTTGATTAACCTGGTGCTGCGATAGATCTGCTAAATCAAATAGAAGCTGCTCCTATACATCCAGATTGCTCTAATGGGGAACATTTGGATGAAACAAACTGGGCAATGCCTTTAATCTCGGGAAGCTGATCTAGACCTGGAGCGAGATGGGGAGCGGGAGACAGGACGCTTGTCTGGCGACTTGGAGTGGCGGTCAGCTGCTGGGGACGGGGAGCGAGAGGACGGCTCCTCCTTCCCATTCCCCATGGGGGACGCCGAGCGGCTACGTGACTTCTTGCTGGTCAACTTCTCCTTGGAAGGGCTGCTGGAATCCCGCTCGGATTTCACCTTGGAACGGCTCTTGGAACGGGACTTGCTTTTGTCGGAGCGGGATCTGGATTTGCGGGTGCGAGAGTGGGAACGAGACTTGCCGGAACGGGACTTCCTTCCAGATCTAGAGCGACGTCTCTTGCTGCGAGAATGGGATCTACAGGGGGTGGACAATGGTTTACAATCGTTGTTGCACTCATGTTGACCAATCTAAACGGTCACTTTGTAGACAGGTGGGCATTCTTACCGGGACCTGGAGTTACTCCTGGAGCGGCTGCTCCTGCTACGAGAGCGACGTCTGCTGCGAGACCTGCAGAGGGGAACAAAAATACAAATGTCACACTCATCCCTTTAAAGTGACAACAAATGGAAAGCAGCAGGTTGGATGAGAAATTCAACTACTCATAAAGAGCAGGGCGGTGTAGAGCCTCACCTGGAGCGGCTGCCAGAGTAGGAGCGGCGGCGGCGAGACTTTTCCTCCACCAGGCGGATCTTCCTCCCGTTGATGTCTGTGCCGTCCAGCTTGTCCAGGGCCCTCCTCATGTCCGAACGTGAGCCGAACTCGATGACACCCTCGTTGGTACGCTCCTTGTGGGCGTCAGCGTACGTGACCTCCCCAGCCTGGCGCATGAAATCCTGTAGAGGCCGATGCAGAGTCACCCCGCAGTATATTTCCCACATTTTTTTAGAAACAAAATGGCCTGCCATGGATAGCAACTGGCAGCATCTTTAGTGCCCGCCCTTCACCTACAAATATAAAACTGTCCCAACAACTCACCTTCAGATCCTGCCAGCTGCAGCGGCTGGACAGATTCTCAACGATCAGCCGGTACTCGGTACGGACAGGTGGCCCGTACTTATCCCTGCCAGTGCGGCTTCTGCTGCTGCTGTAACCACTACTACCTTTAAAATGACAGGTTATACAAATAGTCAACAAAACAGAGTGGCATATAGGCATTTCACTCAGTGGATCAGACCATAAACAGAGAATGCAGCTACCAGGATAAATGGTGTGGTCATGTTTAACCTAGGTCCTGTCCTGTAAGATGTCCATCTGGACCCATTCAAGACAAACCTCTTAATAAGTGACTGAGGTCTTAAAGCCGTGGCATTTGTTGTCTTAGTGGATGTCAGTTTATATTCTCCTCATTGTACCGCCTCTGAAGTAGTTCACTGCTGTTGCAAAGACCACCACTGCATCTGTTACCAGCAACATACAGCCAGTCTGACAAATGTTAAATAAGTGCAATTCTTTAGCCGTACAAACAAATCGACATTGATGTTCTTCTTCTTACAAACCCTTGAATCCTGAAAGACAAATAGAGGCTCCCACAAAGTCACTGTCAAAAATGGTATCACATTTAGTGAGTGCCAACTGACATAACGCTACATAAGTTTTGCCCATGACTTTGCCTAACCGGTTGTCAAACTGGGGGCAATTCAGCTGGTTTGCCCACTTACAGCGAGCGGTAACATGTTTTTGACTTAGCCGCCCCACTTATTCTTTCAACATAGAAACCAATGGGAATCCTCACCATCACCCCTGGTCTATTGGCAAAAGGATGCTGTCATCATGGCTTCCGGTTAGGTCAGCCAAGGGTCAAGGGGCATAGGTCACACACACATTGTAAGGTGAAAGCCAAGGCCAAACGGGACAGGCAGTCTCATCTTAGCCAGTCATCTTAGCCTCTATGGACTCGGCCTCAGCCTCAGCCCGCAGCTGGACTCTTTCAAATTGAAACATCAAGGACTTTGTTAATGCTGAAATCAAACGTAAAATACAATTCACATGTAATAGTATTTAATGATACAGCTAGGCTACATGGAGACAAAGCCATGACTTCATATTACCTAAATACAGTTGTTTATATGTGTTTACAATTCCACCAGGAAAGAAAACACTAGAAACATGGTTTTATTACAGCTAAACAGTAGTTGTCTGCGCCAAGTTGGGTCAAACTTGGACCATACTCAATGGTGACACTTATACTAACATGAAATACTTTATTACGGCAATGGTGAAACCATTGAGTATTGGCGAGCTAGGTCAAACTCCACTTTAGGATCACAGGTCTGCGTGTATACGGTCCACATTCACAATTCCTTGATCCACTGGGAAAGGGCAGAGGGAACATTGAAATAGATTGTACTTACTGCGACCACCCCCGCCACCACTATATCCATCTCGGTCGCGCCGCGGTCCTCTTGCATGTTCCACGGTCACACGCTCCCCGCACAACTCCTTGCCATTCAGTTCATACACAGCGTCATCCGCATCGCGATTGTCCTCAAACTCTACAAATCCATATCTAAAATATATATTTTTTAAAGTTAGGCTCGTCTTCGGGTAGCAATGACTACAAAACTAATGAGTATGAAGACGGTGATACTAATTTCGGGCAGATGTGGTATGTTGTAACGTTTTTTTGACGAGTAGGGGTTAACTTTACCCCAAAACGGGGTAAAATCAATTAGTGGGCTCATTGCCTGTGCATGAAAGGGGTTAAGGCAACAAGCTAAATTGGTTAACGTTTGGGTAGCTAACAGTTACATGGCGTACAAAAAAACGGTCTGTAGTGAAGCCAAACAAGCAGCCATTTTGAACACGCTAACGTTAGCTAGCTAACTAGGCAAGTTATTTACAAAACATTAAACGCTTTAGTAAAGCCAATGTGAATCTAATAACCACTAATGTTACCTAGTTGCTATTACATGCACGAATAGCAACACAATTGAAAGTCAAATGTGACTGTAGCTAGTTATTTCACGTATATGCTTTGGGAGAGCTAGCTAACCGAAATCAAGTAGTTATGAAGCTAACGGTCGCTAGCTAACGTTAGCTTTTCCAGCCCGGTGTTGTTCAACTGACTCTCTCTCATATGCTCAGCTTGAACTTACCCATTTTTCAGATCAATTTCCATAAGCTTTCCGTAGCCATTGAAAAACCGCTGAAGGTCTTTTTCTCGAGCATGATAACTTAGTTTTCCAACATAGACGCGGGGCATGACTATTGATACTCGGATGGCTTCTCCAACTGATAACAAAATGCCGTTAACAAAAGAGAAGTCGCTGAGTTAGGTAGTTTTATGTAGACCGTGACGTCAAGAATCATCGTCGCGAGAATACACGAGAATATCACACTCCAGAGTCAATGTCATATGCCGCGTTCATATACTAGTCGGAACTAGGAAACTCGGAAATGTCCAAAATAAAAAATATAAACTCGGAAATGTCCGAGTTGCCGATTCGTTGAACGCGGCACATGTATAACTATAACAATAACCTCCAAGCGTTTATTCAAGTTGGATAATCTTTGGATGCCGACAGCAGTCGCACCATTGGAAGACATAGCTTGGACTGTAGCCAAACCTATTCATGGTACACTGGGCTCCTGTAACTAAACTAAAGATATTCATTATTGTTGAACATGTTGCATTTTTACCCTGTTTTACCCGTTTCGATTTCTATTAAAGGGATTTCTATTAAAGGGTCACACATTTGGCATCAATGTGTGCAAGTCCCAGTATCTAAATTCTCCTTGTCTATAGTAGGCTATAGTATGCTACTAGTAGGCTACTAGAATACAGAACTAAACTACTCTGTACGATAGAACTAAACTGAATATCCACCAGTATTTTTCAGTCTATGTTTTAGTAGCCTACTACTACAGACAACTAGGGATCCTGAGAGTAGGCCGTCGAAGGACTACAGCAGTGGCGTTGTCTACCGCTATACGGATGTCACGTATCATTGATACCGACAAAGCGCATTGATATGAATCACACTGCTGCTCTCTTGTTTAGCTATTTGCGTTTTACGGATTGTGGTCGTTGTGGATGGATGTTCCCAAATCTAAATGTGTATTTGACCCCAATTCATTTATTAATGTTAACTGCCTATCAATCATTGTTTTTGAAACCAGTTTGACAGCCGGTGAAAAATGCGCTCTTACCATAGCCGCATAGTGCGGATCCCAGCCTATGGAATAAAAGTGGGGCTTTTATTGCTCAATCTAATTCATAACTGATCATTTATCCATATGCCTAATGGACACATGCTCAAACTCGCACACTCTTGATAGACTTAAAGGGGCAAACTGTAGTTGCTACATCCGTTTTTGGACTTATAAATTACATATATAGACAGTGGCAAGAAGAAGTATGTGAACCCTTTAGAATTACCTGGATTTCTGCATACATTGGGCATCAATTTTTGATCTCATCTTCGTCACGACAATAAACAAACACTGTCTGCTTAAACTAATAACACCCAAACAATTATAGTGTATGTCTTTATTGAACACACCCTATAAACATTCACAGTGCAGTTTGGAAAAAGTATGTGAACACTTGGATTTAATCATTGATATACCCGCTGTAGTGAGTGTCGTTTAATACCCATAAACCACCGTCAACAGAACAATACAATAAATGGGTCAAACAAAACCCAAAACCCAATACCAGCATACTGTGCATAAGCACTACAAGAAAACAATTACCTACAAGGACATGGGGGTGAACAGAGGGTTAAATACACATGTAATTGATGGAATTGGAACCAGGTGTGATGGAAGACAAGACAAAACCAATGGAAAATGAAAAGTGGATCAGTGATGGCTAGAAGGTTGGTGACTTCGACTGCCGCCCGAACAAATAGAGGGACCAACTTCAGCGGAGGTCGTGACACCCGCCCTCCTTTGGCAGCAATAACCTCAACCAAGGTTTTCTGTAGTTGCGGATCAGACCTACACAATGGTCAGGAGGAATTTTGGACCATTCGTCTTTACAAAAAACTGTTTCAGTTCAGCAATATTCTTGGGATGTCTGGTGTGAACCTCTCTTGAGGTCATGCCACAGCATCTCAATTGGCTTCTGGTCAGGACTCTGACTGGGCCACTCCAGAAGGCGTATTATCTTCTGTTGAAGCCATTCTGTTGTTGATTTACGTTGGTGTTTTGGATCGTTGTCCTGTTGCGTCACCCAACTTCTGTTGAGCTTCAATACACAGACCACCTTACATTCTCCTGCAAAATGTCTTGATCAACAGAAATGAATTCCCAAGTTTATGATAGCAAGCTGTCCAGGCCCTGAGGCAGCAAAGCAGTCCCAAACCATGACTCTCCCTCCACCATACTTTACAGTTGGGATGAGGTTTTAATATTGGTGTGCTGTGCATTTTCTTTTCTCCACACATAGTGTTGTGTGTTCCTTCCAAACAACTCAACTGTAGTTTCATCTGTCCATAGAATATTTTTGCCAGTAGAGCTGTGGAACATCCAGGTGTTCTTTTGCGAACTTCAGACGTGCAGCAATGTTTTTTTTGGACATCAATGGGTTCTTCCGTGGTGTCCTCCCATGAACACCATTCTTATTTAGTGTTTTACGTATCTTAGACTCGTTAACAGATCTTAGCATTCTTTCTAGGATGCATTGAGCATTCTGCGCTGTGCTCTTGCAGTCATCTTTGCAGGATGGCCACTCCTAGGGAGAGTAGCAACATTGCTGAACTTTCTCCATTAATAGCCAATTTGTCTTACCGTGGACTGATGAACATCAAGGCTTTTAGAGATACTTTCCACCTTTATACAAGTCAACAATTCTTAATCTTAGGTCTTCTGAGATCTCTTTTGTTCGAGGCATGGTTCACATCAGGCAATGCTTCTTGTGAATAGCAAACTCAAAATTTGTGAGTGTTTTTTATAGGGCAGGGCATCTCTAACCAACATCTCCAATCTCATCTCATTGATTGGGCTCCAGGTTAGCTGACTCCTGACTCCAATTAGCTTTTGGAGAAGTCAGCCTAGGGGTTCACATACTTTTTCCATCCTACGCTGTGAACGTTTAAATGATGTATTCAATATAGACAAGAAAGATGCAATAATGTGTGTTATTAGTTTAAGCACACTGTGTTTGTCCATTGTTGTGACTTAGATCAAGATCAGATCAAATTTTATTATCAACATTTATGCAGAAATTCAGGTAATTCCAAAGGGTTCCCATACCTTTTCTTGCCACTGTAACCATTGTTTCTTAAATAATATAACTTAGAAATGCCTCATAAGCTTAGTTCAACTGTCACACACCATACGAACTCAAAATGTAAGCTTGTTTTTGTCCAATGTTTGTAAACATTGTAAATGTAAACTACACTGTATAGCCTCATAACATGTTTCAATCAATAGTTTTGATGTCATGGATGGTCAGTCCTTGCATCCACAGCTCTGTCTATTAATCTGAAAGTGGTTGCATTTCTCCAGGCCCATCCCTCAGCTTTCTATCAAAACAGAGGCGGGGGGCGACCGTTTTGTTATTGTTTCATCTGTGGATTTGCCCTTTAAACAGCTGCATATTATTAAGATATCAAATTGTCACCAACAAAAAGGTCAACAATAGGCCTATAGCAAATGCAGCATATGGCATTCATTTTTCACTATTAAAATAGCAATTTTCAGTACTGCTCAAAGCATGCCATTGCATGAGCACAGCATTTATTTTTCATCTCGAATCAATGAGCCCAATCAGTCCTCCATGACAACAAAATCCTAAACAACAGAGTGGGGCTGGCTAATAAGTCCTTCGTTTTTGGGTTATGCTCAGGTAAAACAAGTTGTCTAATCTATACTTCCATATTTCCAAGTCCTATTCTTGCAGCTCAAGCGGTGTAACATTTATTGGAATGACTGGAATTCTGATAGACTTTGGTTTTTAATGTAAATATATCATTTATAACTTAATAGTATTATTGTATGTAGTAGAAGGTGATTGGTTAGAAGCCTACATAACCAACCCATAAAGTAAAATTTAACATCCATATATTGCCAGCTATGTGAACTTTAACATTGATTTATCCTGCAGTAGATGTCGTTCAACTGGTAACATACATTTTTGTCCTCTTCTAATACCTCTTAAGGGGAAAGTAATCTAAAAGTAACAAGATTATGTTACTAAATTTGGGTAATCCACAAGTTACGTTTCTGATTACAATTTTGGACAGGTAAGTAGTAACGGCGACAGATTACATTTAAAAAGTACCTACCCAACCCTGGTTCTATGCATTCCTATTTGCTTAGTGTTCTAAACATTGTGCCCCATTGCACGGAGTATGTACAAGTGTAAAATAGATGAGCATTAAAAAATGTCTTGTAAAAACCAGTCAGTTTAACTTGTCTTTATTTACTAATTTATTTAATTCTTCAATGTCATTAAATTGTACAACAATGTAACAGAGCACCATGCAATCATGGTGTCAGTTACCAGGTTTCCATCCAACTCTGTATGTGAGTAAAGTACGTTGGATAAAATATTTAATGCCAGGCCTGATGGAAACAGCAAATTTGTCGGTAAACTTTTAAAATGTCGACAAAACAATATGCTAGACGTGGCATATTTTCTTTGTAAATGTAATTATGCGAGTAATGGCGGTGGAAATGCTTTATGCGCAAATGTTGATATAATAACGAAGTAAACTTGGGAGTCATGCGATGAAATAAGTTATGATAAACTTCACAGGGCGGGGAGTGCACGGTGATGAGCTTTGATGCTACTTTCCAATAAATGTTGAGGGTCTTATTCTGGTGACATGATCTATGCTTGGCTGCCGTTTGATAAATACAAATAATCTTGCTCTTTTGACCATAATAATCTTATCCTGTAGTAGTAGGCTAAACCCACACTATCTGCCTGCTGTTAGCTGGAGCGCACGTGCCTATGGCCACATTCGCTATATAACAAACATTTTTGTGACAAAACCATCAAGAGTTGAAAATGCGATGGAAACCCATTTCATTTGTAATTTTTATTTAGTACATGGGAATTTAACCACAAACGTTATTTGTATGTGCACTATGCCATCAAGCACATCCTTCTACCCACAAAAAATCAATTGGATGGAAACATCTCTGGTGGAAAAATGCACACATTGTTTTCAGATTTAGTTTCAGCAGATTTAAGAATATTCACATGAAAAATCTGTCAGCAATTCGACGGAAACCTAGCTACTGACAATAGAAAATAAAATATCAGATATTACAAAACAATATCATCTCCTCACTCTCCAACCCCTATTTGGATGCATGTGGCTGGGACAGAGATCCAGGCCAATGCCAAGAAGATGAAAGACCTCCAGTGATTGGTCCTTTTGCAAGCAGCAGCTCCACCATTGGTGTTGGCACAGGATAGGAACAGAGTCGTGCAGGCATCACGTGTGCGTTTGACAAACCTCCATTTTGCAAACAGCAGGAGAGACAGGACAGATCTAGGGACATGAGGAAATGTACAAAAGGTCATTAAGTCTGTTGCTTTCAAGTCTTTGCTTGTCCGCCAATAAACATGTGGTTCTAGATTTCTTAAGCATAGAATGTCTTGTAAGGGCCACCATAGAGTTGCCCAAAGGCGATTGATGTGTTGAAAATCACAGGCAGTCTGACTCACCATTTCTTATTCCGAGGTTTCAGCTCCTCAGTAGCATTACGCAGGAAGATGTAGTTCTTTTTCTGAGGGTTGTAGTACTCATGCCCCTGAGGTTTAACACAAAATGTATCAATTGAACTTATTCAAAATAATGCCTGGCCATTTTGAAGGAATATAATGAGTCTTAAAATCAACCAATCATAACATGAGGTACGAGACGAAATGTTACCTTTGACCAGTCATAGCTAGAGGCGTAGGCAAAGATGTTGCCGTTGTTGTTGAACGAGCAAGCTGTGATTGGCTGGTCCAGCTGCTCCGAGGTCTTCAGCTTGGTGCGAGCGTCTTTATCCCAGAAGCTAAAGCGACCGTCAGACCCAACAGTCGCCAGTGTACCGTGGACAGGGTGGAAGGAGATGGCATTCACCTGTTTGATCAGAAACAGCAAGCTTTTTGCATTAAAAAACACCAACATCTTTCGCTTCCTACTGACTGTAGCCAAACTAATATGAAAGCAGGGTGGAGAGAGCACAAGCTGCACTCACAGCATAGATGTCTTGTGGTGTGGTTGTGTTGGTTCCATTCGACCTGTGGCACTTGAAGGTGAAGTTATCCTTGGCTCTACAACACAGAAAAAACACAGTGTGGTGAGTACGGTGCCCTGGGTAATAGCTAAGGTCTTTCTCACAGTTTGTAAGGAAAAGCACGTTTTGTGCCACTCACGGGTTAGGAGGGTTGATGTAGTGAATGGCGACCCGCCCTTCAATGCTCCCAAGAGCAAATCCAGCAGGCTTGTTCTGTTTGTCCTTAAAGATGGCTATGCAGCGGTGCTGATACAGGGAGACGGAAGAGGTGGTGTTAGGGTGTACACCACAGGCATTAATTACTCAATAATAACTGATAATCAATGGAAACCGCACACTGCGAAAAGGTGAGTGTAATATGTGCGAGGCAGATAAAGTGTGTAGTAGACAGTCCTGTAAATGTATTGGTCTTTTTAATTTTTTTTTATTGATCCTTTATTTATCCAGGAAGACTTATTTTAGGGAGACCTGTAAGTCACCTGGTATGTGAAACCAGTCACCTGGTGTTTGAGTGGTGAGTCTATCCTCCTGAACTCGGACGGCTGGTTCTCAAGCTGATATACAATCAAACCTCGCTCTGCCGATGCTACCACTGCCATGGGATACACCTGGAAATGACAGCAGCCAGCTCACCAATCAGCAGACAACACATGGCTTATAAAACCAGGACACAGCAGACTTTCATCTAAAAATGTTTTGAACATTTAAATGCTGAACACAATTTAAAATCACTAGCCGTTCCTCGCTATTCAGAGTTATTATAGAAAACTTAAAGAATATTAAAATCACTGGAGCTTTAGCACCAGGTCCTTACCACGTCTGCACAGTAGCACCTCTCCGGCAGCTGCAGGGACATCATTGGGTTGGGCGAACGGGTGTCCCAGAACTACAAGAGCAAATCAAACACAGGTGAGCAAACCATTATAGTGAGTAAGATAATGACATTATTATCCTCACAGGGACATTTTGTTTGTGGCACTGTGTACTTTAAAACATATCATCAAGCATACAATGGGCATAAATACAAAAACAGACAAATATAATGAGAATAGAAAAAGTGCAATTCATGGGTGTTTCATAATGATTTAACTGTACACAATATACACATCAGTACAACGTCAACATCAATGTCAACTGTAGGCCAGACCGTCATTCAGTAGCCTTACTGTCACTGGGATAAAGGACTGTTTGGCTCTATTTATTTTATGCCCTGTATCACTACATAATAACTATGATATAAAACAGATAGTCATTTTGGAACAAGGATTGTTTCCAATCACAATACATTTTCTTACCTTCAGAGTTTTGTCCCAGCTGCCTGTCATGATGCAGTTGTAGTTGGGGGCTTTGATCCAGTGGACTGTTCTGATAGGAGCATCATGCTAAGAGGAAACACAAATCAATACCATTTCTAATCGGATCTAGGTTCAACATAGCTTTTCATAATGTTTTCATGGGAAGCAATTCCCCTCAGTTGTACAAAGATGCGATGAAACTACCAATTGAAAAATAACACTTAAAACAGTGTTCATAGCCTGAAATATTTACCTGTGCGATCTGTATTGCCTGGTTGCTGTTGAGATCCCACATTTTGGCAGTCTTATCACAAGATGCAGTGAAAACCTTGCTTCCATCCTGAGAGAGCAAGGGAACGAATAAGTAAAGCTTCATTCAAAGACCTTATATGGTTCGTAAAGATATGTGATGTGATATGTGAGGGGGGCCTACTTCGCTCCAACAGACATCAAGGACTGGACCTGTGTGCATTTGCTGGGCTTTGGGGACTGTCTGCCCATTGTCCTGTACCTCCCAACACCTCACCTGGAAAAATTTAAGAAAACAGTCACGTGTTACGAAGTGAATGGTTTTAGACTCATAACAAAAAGGCATAAGTCTGAAGTGAACACTTCAAGTGGAACTTAATGACTTGACTCACATCATTGGCCCAGGACCCCCCTATCAAGAAGTTCCCTGGCATGGCAGGGGGACTAAACGCCAAGCAACTGATGCTGTCATCTGGGGGTGAGGTTACTTCCACATCCTATATGAGATCACACATCATTCAAATTTATTTATACCTCTCAGAACAATTTCTAATAGTCAAATAGATTGATCATTACGCAGGTTACTGAAAGGGAATGCTAGCTAGTTACCTTCATTGGGTTGTGTGTGTCCGTGGTTGCCGCTCCGAATCCCCCTGCGCCAAACCCAGTGCTGGTCCCAAACAAGCTCATGACGTCGGATTGTCTTGAGCCAACACGCGGTTACTAATATGAAATGGTACATATTAGTAACCGGTACAATAAACAGCATTACAATAATGTGAAGTTATTCGATCAACATTTACATGCATTAGTGATAGTATACATAAATTATAATAATGAGAGGACAGTTAGCTATTGGACTTCAGTGGCTAGCTAAATGAATGGAGGTTGCTCACAAACCATCATGTTGTTCACCTAGCTAGCAATACATCTGCACCCAAGCCTCATATCAAGCGCCACTGTGATACTAAACAGCTTACTTTTATCGCAGGGAAATGCAGTAGTTTCAAATGTGTACATATCGAGTTTGTTTACCTTTTTTTACGTTGAAAATAAGCTTGGTTAAAGAAGAAAACGCAGCGCGTTGAGCGGAATAGGAAGTGCATTCACTGCACATGCGTCGGCAATTTAGGTTGCGTTCCAGGTAGTCTTCATTGCAGTCGCGCTGTTCAGACAATCACACCTCACAATGAAAAAACTGTTAACATGTAAAACGTATTTTGATCTAAATCCTATGATTACCTAGAATTAATTTGTTCTAATTCCACCCGTTTTCATATAAAAACAAGTTTCGCTCCCTTTCAATGATAAGTTGCATTATAAACATTTCTCTGGGTATTACCTAGTCAAGAAAATCCATAAGGCAACCCACAACACACGGTCTTTAAAAAAAAGTGATGGGAGAATGTTAAATATCAGGTTGAAAACAATTTGAAAGAGACTTTGTATATGCTTTCTGAACAAATCCGGAGTATATTTGATACCATGTGAATACCTTGTAAGATTCTTGTTTGCTATTTGAAATCAACAATCTTCTTAATACTAGGTGACCAGGCAGAAGAATGTTTTTCCTAAGTGTCGAGGATCGGAAGTCAAAGTTAAAATCTTGTAATTTCCATAAAAGCGCGCACACGCATGCACACGCACACAATAAATAGATGTCATTGTCGTTTGTCCCACATATTCTGTAGTCTCAGTTTGAAATTAATTAATGTACTCTTACTGGAGGACACCCAGCTACTTCCACCCACTGACAGTCTGCTATGATAGTATACAGATCTCAGATAAGCCCGTAAAAGCAGTAGAGGAGGGTATACAAGTTGAAAAACCGACTCTCCATAACCCTTTCACAATATCCTGCTGAAACTCTACTGCCTTGAAGCAAGCACAGTTCATGCAGCTGTGGTGGATGCGTAACCAGGCCCATACAGTATGGCTCGGCAGTGCAAAAGGGTACATACATGATACTGAAACCTAGCTCTTGGAATGCATCTTTAAAATGTTTGTTTAGTTTACACACCCACTATGCTTCAACCAAAGGAAAGCCAATATCAATTACTTTGTCATAACAGCTTTGTCTTTATGATCCGATATGTGGGCTACATACGATTGAAGAAATGTGGGAAGAAGACACACTTGGAGGGAATAGAGAAGCTCTGAAAGAATCTGCCCACAGCTGAGAAAAGAGAAAACTGGGGGTTTGCCTGTGAAACCTTATGCATCTGCGCACTGCTCCTTATGACCTGCAAGACCTTTGAGCCTCAGAGCTTGTAGCGTTTCTCTCTCACATAATGCAGCGACAACAACAAACCCTCTCGGACTCCAAACAAAAGTCCAGTTATCAAGAGGATCCAAAGCTCCGGCGGGTCAGAGAGGGAGAAGCCAGGGTGTGGTTGGCCTTAGTTGGCTTTGGCACGGAGCTGTGCCCTCTTGCCCGTGACTGCCTGGAAGCCAGTCTTGATGCTGGCCACGGAGCAGCGTGAGTGGCAGGTCTCACACTGGAGGAAGTAGAGACGGGTGTCCTTTTGTAGGATGGTGTCAGGGGAGCGACACGTGTGACATGTCACATATTCCTCTGCAAGTCAAACACAAAGCCAAGATGAGGCACGCAAATATGTCTATAGTAGCTACAAGTGAAGGATAACTAAATGATATGCCTCTACACTATTCTTTACATATTTTGCTCTAGGACACCAGTATACCAATGTAATATGGAATCCTGTATATTCCCACGTACTAATATATCTTCTCAAGACATTTTCAATCTGTTTCTGTTGAAATCTTCCTTTGATCACAAGCTGATTATTTCCATCTATGGAGCCACTGCAAAGAAAATAAATGTAATAGTCATTCATAAAATCAGAACTTAAAAACAGATGTCTGGATATGAAGATTTCTACTGCGAAATCTGCAATAACCATAATACTAGGCCACTTTACCTTGTCCCCAGCTCAGCCAATAAAAATGCCAGAAGATGTTTTGGCTGACGATGCAACCTACAGAGAACAATAATTGACAGTTAAATGCAGTCAAATGTACTACTAGAAACACTACCACACTTCATTCATCATATACTGTAGCTCTCCTGTGGGAAGTAGAAACTCAAGTCCCTAAAGTCTGTAGAATGTATGAAGTAGACATGTTTAACTCACAGTTTACAGATATCAGTGAAGTTGACAAACGAGGTCTTCTTGGTGCCCACTCGGACCACCTGAGGGGGCTTCATAATAAACTTTCTCTTCTCTCCGGCCACCATGTCAGGGTTCTTCTCCCACATGATGTTGAAGACGCGGTTCAGCAGCTGAGGAGGACATCACAAATATGATCATCAGACTCTCTCAAACTGGCGCAACTAGAATTGAAGGCACCAACAGCCTGAGGCTGGGGCGTGCCTTTGAATCAATATAACCAAATGCCCTTTGCAATATTATTTAAAATAATCTGAACTGAATTGAAATAAATAGGCCTACCTCATCATATGTGTAGTCTCTGTCTGTCCCTAACCACGCCGGACCAGACTGGGAGCTGAATGAGATGCCATCATTTTTTCCCCCCTCATCGTCCTCGAGGCCTCAAGCAAAAACACCACATGGTCAAGTTTTAACGGATACAATTACACTCATTGAAAGGAAAGTAGAAGACAGATATCAGCATTCAATAATAATAATAATAATAATATTAATAATAGATTTAATTTGTATAGCGCATTTCATTACCCAAGAATCTCAACAGCGCTCAAGACAATGTCAGTCACTTAAGTGGATAATTACTACAAGGTCAAATGCCATCCCATACCATCGTCCTTCTCAAGCATCTCTCCTTCCTCCTGGAAGTCAACCTTCTTGGACTTTTTTTTCTTTGCTGGCAACTGAAGATCCAAGTCGTCCTCTTCCGCTGCCTCGCTCTGCTCTTCTTCAATTTTCAGCTCCTGTTTTTAATAGATTGGGAGAACCTGTCAGCAAAACTTAATTAGATGTGACAAGACTAGGGTTGCAAAGGGTCGGAAACTTTCAGGCAAATTTCCAGAATTTTCCCGGAAAGATTCCAAGGGTAGTTAGCCTGGGAATTTTGTCTAAATTCATTAAATGTTTTTGCTGAAAACAATGAAGCTTTTTTTGTGGGATACACATAAGGCAATTCAAGGTCTTGTGGAATATTTTGGTTAAACTATCCCCAATTCAATGGAATTGCAACCCTCTGCATGCACAGTGCATTCTTCCATCACATGTGCAGTGCACTCTTCTATCACATGTATAGCTGATTCTCAAGATCTTGCACACTAATGAGATGATATTGAGCCAAGGACTACATGCTTTTGTTAACTAGTAAATAGTAGCCTACATCAAAGTGTGTTTAAATCATTTTTCTAACTTGTTAACAATTTCTGCTAGTTAGTTATTTCTACCATGTGGGTTTTAGCTTGCTTGAGCCTGCTAACTGAGTGTTAATTCACCTGTTTCCATACACGTTTCATTTTAAACCATTTATCTTACAAAATGAGTTTTTTAATCTAACTGCTTAACTATTTATCTGTACATGGAATTGTATTTTTTATTTTTTTTTAATCTTCACAGGAAAATGCCATGGGCACTATCTGATGTGGGAGACATTTCACTGCTAAAGTAAACTCAGCAAAAAAAGTAACATCTTCTCACTGTCAACTGTGTTTATTTTTAGCAAACTTAACATGGGTAAATATTTGTATGAACATAACAAGATTCAACAACTGAGACATAAACTGAACAAGTTCCACAGACATGTGGCTAACATAAATGGAATAATGTGTCCCTGAACAAAGGGGGGGTCAAAATCAAAAGTAACAGGCAGTATCTGATGTGGCCACCAGCTGCATTAAGTACTGCAGTGCATCTCCTCCTCATGGACTGCACCAGATTTACTAGTTATTGC
This sequence comes from Oncorhynchus mykiss, assembly GCF_057628025.1. NCBI lineage: Eukaryota > Metazoa > Chordata > Actinopteri > Salmoniformes > Salmonidae > Oncorhynchus > Oncorhynchus mykiss. The sequence goes on along the minus strand of NC_143030.1, from coordinate 44,920,311 downwards.
TGTGAGATGTTACCTGTACATTTCTGGGGGGAATGGCCCTAGCCCTCACCATCCGATCCAACAGGTCCCAGACGTGCTCAATGGGATTGAGATCTGGGCTTTTCGCTGGCCATGGCCGAACACTGACATTCCTGTCTTGCAGGAAATCACGCACAGAACGAGCAGTATGGCTGGTGGCATTGTCATGCTGTAGGGTCATGTCAGAATGAGCCTGCAGAAAGGGTACCACATGAGGGAGAAGAATGTCTTGACTGTAACGCACAGCTGAACAAGCTCAGTCCGATGATGCTGTGATGGACCCTCCACCTCCAAATCGATCCATCTCCAGAGTACAGGCCTCGGTATAATGCTCATTCCTTCAACGATAAACGCGAATTCGACCATCACCCCTGGTGAGACAAAACCGCGACTTGTCAGTGAAGAGCACTTTTTGCCAGTCCTGTCTGGTCCAGCGACGGTGGGTTTGTGCCCATAAGAAACGTTGTTGCCGGTGATGTCTTGTGAGGACCTGCCTTACTACAGGCCTACAAGCCCTCAGTTCAGCCTCTCTCAGCATAATGCGGACAGTCTGAGCACTGATGGAGGGATTGTGCTTTCCTGGTGTAACTTGGGCAGTTGTTGTTGCCATCCTGTACCTGTCCCGCGGGTGTGATGTTCGGATGTACTGATCCTGTGCAGGTGTTGTTACACGTGGTCTGCCACTGCGAGGACGTTCAGCTGTCCGGCCTGTCTCCCTGTAGCACTGTCTTAGGTATCTCACAGGACGGACATTGCAATTTATTGCCATGGCCACATCTGCAGTCATCATGCCTCCTTGCAGCATGCCTAAGGCACGTTCACGCAGATGAGCAGGGACCCTGGGCATCTTTCTTTTGGTGTTTTTCAGAGTCAGTAGAAAGGCCTCTTTAGTGTCCTAAGTTTTCATAACTGTGACCTTAATTGCCTACCGTCTGTAAGCTGTTAGTGTCTTAACAACCGTTCCACAGGTGCATTAATTGTTTCTGGGTCATTGAACAAGCATGGGAACCAGTGTTTAAACCCTTTACAATGAAGATCTGTGAAGTTATTTGGATTTTTACGAATTATCGTTGAAACAAAGGGTTCGGAGTTTAGAAGGAAAAGCTGTGTACATTTGCAAATACTGTGCCAAATCATTTGTGAAGAATGCAACAAAGATGCAGAATCATCTGGGCATGTGCATAAAGCTCTACAAGAGAGCCAAGGAAATTATTAGGTACATGAAGGGTCATCAAGTTATAGCAGCAATCTACCTCACCAAGCAAAGTGAGAAGAATAAGAGCACCACATTGAAGCTGCCCAGCAACACCCATTGGGGTGGTGTTGTCATCATGTTTGACAGTCTCCTGGAGGTGGAAGAGTCTCTCCAAGAAAGGGCCATATCACAGTCTGCCGTAATGGACAGCCCCATCAAGAGGATCCTCCTGGATGATGTATTTTGGGAGAGAGTGGTAAGCAGCCTGAAACTCCTGAAACCTATAGCAGTAGCCATTGCACGGATCAGGGGAGACAATGCCATCCTGTCATGTTCAGACTCTGCTTACAGATGTAAGAGAAGAAATCTGTACTGCCCTACCCACTTCGCTGTTGCTCCAAAGGAAACTGCAGTTCTGAAATACATAAAACGCGTGAAGACTTCTGCTTCAAGCCCATACATGCCACAGCGTACATGTTGGACTCCAAGTATGCTGGCAAGAGCATCCTGTCTGGTGTAGAGATCAACAAGGCCTATGGTGTCATCACTACCGTGTCTCGCCACCTTGGCCTGGATGAGAGTAAGGTTCTTGGCAGTCTGGCAAAGTATACTTCCAAGCAAGGGCTTTGGGATGGAGATGCAATATGGCAGTCGTGCCAACATACAGTGCCTTGCAAAAGTATTCATCCCCCTTGGTTTTGTCCCTATTTTGTTGCATTACAACCTGTAATTGAAATGGATTTTTATTTGGATTTCATGAAATGGACATACACAAAATAGTCCAAATGGGTGAAGTGAAATGAAAAAATGGACTTGTTTCAAAAATGTCTCAAAAACAAAAAACAAAAAACCGGTGCGTGCATATGCCTCTAAATAAGATCTGGTGCAACCAATTACCTCCAGAAGTCAGATAATTAGTTACATAAAGTCCACCTATGCGCAATCTAGGTGTCACATGATCTAAGTATATTATACACCTGTTCTGAAAGGCCCCAGAATCTGCAACCCCACTAAACAAGGGGCACCACCAAGCAAGCGGCACCATGAAGATCAAGGAGCTCTCCAAACAGGTCAGGAACAAAGCTGTGGAGAAGTACAGATCAGGGATGAACTTTGAACATCCCACGGAGCACCATTAAATCCATTATTAAAAAATGGAAAGAATATGGCACCACAACAAACCTGCCAAGAGAGGGCCGCCCACCAAAACTCACAGACCAGGCAAGGAGGGCATTAATCAGAGAGGCAACAATGAGACCAAAGATAACCCTGAAGGAGCTGCAAAGCTCCACTGCGGAGATTGGAGTATATGTCCATAGGACCAATCTAAACCATTGCTTAAAGAAAAAAATAAGCAAACACGCTTGGTGTTCGCCAAAAGGCATGTGGGAGACTCCCCAAACATATGAAAGAAGGTACTCTGGTCAGATGAGACCAAAATTTTGCTTTTTGGCCATCAAGGAAAAAGCTATGTCTGACGCAAACCCAACACCTCACATCACCCCGAGAACACCTTCCCCACAGTGGAGCATGGTGGTGGCAGCATGATGCTGTCAGGATGTTTTTCATTGGCAGGGACTGGTAAACTGGTCAGAATTGAAGGAATGATGGATGGAGCTAAATTCAGGGAAATTCTTGAGGGAAACCTGTTTCAGTCTTCCAGAGATTTGAGACAGGGACGGAGGTTCACCTTCCAGTAGGACAATGACCCTAAGCATACACACACACACCAAAGCACACAACAGGCTGACCAATACAAGGGTTGACAAATTGGTGGCCACCCGGGCAAATTTGAGGCTTTTTGAGCCTGACAACGAGCCATCCTCAACAAGGTTTGAAAGTGACAGTGAAGATGAGGCCTCAGACTCTGATGTTCAAGAGGTGGACATTGAGGAGGTCCAGGGAGAAGACATGGAAGCCTGAGAGGAACACAACCAAATCTTTAGTTTCTACACTATCATTTTACAGATGTCTGTTGAAAACATTTTTGGGAGATGCGATGGATCATTGGGGATAATTCAATATTCCCTTTCTTTTGTTGTTCAGTGAAATCATCCCATTTGAAGAGTCAACTCATTTAATTAAAGTTAAATTTGTAAATAAATAGTTTTTATTTTATTTCTATTGGAAGGATTTAATCATTTGCATTTATTTATACTTATGATAAGTTAAAATGTTTATCTTTCTGTCTCCATATGATATGGTAAATATATCCAATGCAAAAAACATCTACATTTAAATGGTATTAATATTAATTTGCATATATTTCCCTTAATTCCTATATATTCCCGTTAATTCCCACGGAACGTTTCCACCTCTGAATATTCCCCAAAAAGTGCAACCCTAGACAAGTCTCAGCTCAAAGTAGAGATTCAGAAATAAAAGTGCCGCAACAAAGCCTTGGAAATAAACACAAGGCAGTTGACTTCAATATCACGTCAATATGGCTCCCATAGACATGGCTCCACTCCAGGTACACACACAGCGTAAATGACAGTGCATTCGGAAAGTATTCAGACCCCTTGAATTTTTCCACATTTTGTTACGTTACAGCCTTATTCTAAAATGTATTAAATTGTTTTTTTCCCTCATCAATCTACACACAAAACCCCATAATGAAAAATAAAAAAAAAAATATATATTTTTTGGAATGTATAAAAAAAATAATTATAATATCACATTTACATAAGTATTCAGACCCTTTACTAAAGTACTTTGTTGTAGCACCTTTGGCAGCGATTACAGGCTCGTATGATGCTACAAGCTTGGCACACCTGTATTTGTGGAGTTTCTCCCATTCTTCTCTGCAGATCCTCTCAAGCTCTGTAAGGTTGGATGGGGAGCGTCGCTGCATAGCTATTTTCAGGTCTCTCCAGAGATGTCCGATGGGATCAAGTCCGGGCTCTGTCTGGGCCACTCAAGGACATTTAGAGACTTGTCCTAAAGCCACTCCTGCATTGTCTTGGCTGTGTGCTTAGGGTCATTTTCTTGTTGGAATGTGAACCTTTGCCTCAGTCTGAGGTCCTGAGTGCTCTGGAGCAGGTTTTTATCAAGGATCTCTCTGTACTTTGCTCCGTTCATCTTTCCCTCAATCCTGACTAGTCTCCCAGTCCCTGCCACAAAAAAAACATTCCCACAGCATGATGTTGCCACTACCATGCTTCACCGTAGTGATGGTGCCAGGTTTCCTCCAGATGTGACGCTTGGCATTCAGGCCAAAGAGTTCAATCTTGGTGTCATTAGACCAGAAAATATTGTTTCTCATGGACTCATCAGAGTCCTTTAGGTCCTTTTTGGCAAACTCCAAGCGGGCTGTCATGTGACTTTTACTGAGGAGTAGCTTCCGCCTGGCCACTACCATAAAAGCTTGATTGGTGGAGTGCTGCAATGATGGTTGTTCTTCTGGAATGTTCTCCCATCTCCACAGAGGAACTCTGGAGCTCAATCAGAGTGACCATCGGGTTCTTGGTCATCTCCCTGACCAAGGCCCTTCTCCCCCGATTGCTCAGTTTAATTGGACGGCCAGCTCTAGGAAGAGTCTTGGTGGTTCCAAACTTATTTTATTTAAGAATTATGGAGGCCACTGTGTTCTTGGGGACCTTCAATGCTGCAGAAATGTTTTGGTACCCTTCCCCTGATCTGTGCCTTGACACAATCCTGTCTCAGAGCTCTCCAGACAATTCCTTTGACCTCATGGCTTGGTTTTTGCTCTGACATGCCCTGTCAACTATGGGACCTTATATAGACAGGTGTGTGCCTTTCCAAATCATGTCCAATCAATTGGATTTACCACAGGTGGACTCCAAGTTATAGAAACATCTCAAGGATGATCAATGGAAACAGGATGCACCTAAGCTCAATATCGAGTCTCATAGCAAAGGGTCTGAATACTTATGTAAATAAGGTATTTCTATTTTATTTTATTTTATACATATTCAAACACTTCTTAAAACCTGTTTTCGCTTTGTCATTATGGGTTATTGTTTGTAGATTGATGAGGGAAAAACAAATATTTAATCACTTTTTAGTATGGCTGTAATGTAAACAAAATGCAGAATAAAGGATGGGGTCTGAATACTTTCCGAATGCACAGTATATATCATACCTTTATCCCCTCCTCAATGTCATTATCAAACCCTTTCTTGGGCTTCTTCTTCTTTTTCTTCTGGTTGAAAAAGTTCAGGTCATCAAGATCGTCGGATTGCTCTAAAGATTTGAACAAACACTTCTGATATTGGTCTTACTGAGTTACTCTTCCGTTCCAGTCATGACAGATTAGTGGTCTAGAAGAGCAGAAAGTCACTACTGGGACATTACGTTTCCTCTGTTCCTTGTTTCCTCTCCTCACTTCCATCTGACATGTTGAGTAGGAAAGTGAGTCAAGGATGGAAGGAGAGGACCAAAGAATTTGAGGAAAGACCTTTGAGATCTTTGTCAGGTGTGAGCCTTCCTACCTTTCTTCCTTCCCTCGTCCTCGTCCAGTTCGAACTCTCTGTCCTCCCCACCGTCAGGTTCCACCTCCTTGGCCTCTACCTGCTGTGTGTCCTCTGCCACTCCGTCTCCACCTTCTTCTTCCAGCATGAAAGGCTTCTTCTTCTTCTTCTTCTTCTTGGTCATGTTGGGGTCGAATATCATCTGATGGGAGAATTAGACCATGATGATTAGCTTAGTCCCAGCGTTATTGAAGAGAAATAGCTGTTTGTTGATACATTACATTATATTTCCAGTCTAAGACTAGTTCTGGTACAATGTGTACAAACATTGACATACACACACACAGCTAACATAAGTTTCCCAAGCCTAAATAATGGTTAGCTTTAATAACTACAGGAATAGACTTGTAGCTAGCTACCTAGCATAGCTGACATTTGGTCACTAAATTGAGTATGTGATTAATTGTTTTATTAGTTAGTTAGCCCACTAGCCAAGCGCTCAACATGCGTGAGTGGTCTGCTGTCTGATATACTGGTGGGAAAGACTTGTACTGTAGGCTGAGGCCAAAGTCATTCAACAACGATCGCCACTAACGTTAACGTAACTGGCTTATCTTCTTCTACTCGACCAATACTGATAATAGTATATACACCATGATAAAAAGTGATTACTTACTTCGTCTCCTGACATGTTTGCGGAAAGAACAAGAACGATCTAGGAAGTTTTTTTATCCCCCGACCAGTCTCACTTCAATTCGCCGACACTTCTTGCATCAGCGGTAAATTACCAATGCGCAATCGTGGACTAACGTAATGAGGTCGATATTCAGGGTTGCCAGGTCCAGTTTAGATATCTTGCCGAATGATCATACAAATAACCATTCAAAACGCCTGAAAACTTGACAACAATTTTTTTTTACACAGCAAGTGCTGATTTGCCACATTTATACAATAAACCCTTTCCCACGTTATCGAGCCAACTAAGATGCAATATCAACATAACTTGTAACAAGAATGAAAATGAGTGTTTCATCAAAATAATAATTAGAGCTATGATTATAAAGGAAGTTGAATATGTCTCAAGATAAAAGATAATTCACCCTTATTTAACTCGCCAGATCATTTTCCATCAATTGATGTCGATTTAACCCGTGTGACTGCTATGATTAAGCAATATGGCACAAGGGGGTATGGTATATAGCCAATATACTACAGCTAATGGCTGTTCTTAAGGTTGAGGGCAAAGGGATACAGCCATTAGCCGTGGTATTGTGGCAAATACCAAAAACCCTTGGGGTACCTTATTGCTATTATAAACTGGTTACCAACATAATTAGAACAGTAACAATACATGTTTTGTCATACCCATGGTATGCAGTCTGATATACCACAAACTCTGATATACCACAGCTTTCAGCCAATCAACATTCAGGGCTTGAACAACCTAGTTTATAATTGTAAAGAAATCCCTTTTGATAGCTACATCCGACAGGAGAGTTTGAGTGATAAAAGTTGGACAGAGGATTTCGAAATCTCTGAGCAAGAAACACTTGGATGAACTTTTAAAAAAGAAATGTTGGGCCATTTTCTGGCAATTGTGACTTTATGTGCCAGATGTTAAGCCTACAAACAGTTATAATGGCCCATTTGCGAGAGATTGACTTGTCATTTCAATAGGCATAGGCTACAGACTAAAATCTGGGTTTATGATTGTAATTAGACTTTGCTATGGTTTGCTTAGCTAGATGGAGGTAGCCTATAGCCCCTGATAGGCCTACATCTAATTTCAGATAGCTTACTGTAGCCTAGGCAAGATGTAAACTGAATGATATAGCAGCTTGATTAGTTCAAATTGACAGACTTATTTATTCAACATGAATAGCAAGGAGATTTCAATAAGTGCTTGTGTTTCCAATAGCCTGTTGAAATAGGCTACTGAGGATGGGGGTCGTAATTTCCATCACTGATTTAAATATTAATAATGTGTTGGCTATATGAACTTAATATTCTTGTCAACAACAGCCAGTGTAATTTTTTTAACCTGTAGCCTAATCTGACTGATTGTTACCATCAATCTAATATGTTCTAACATATTATCGGCAATTGCAATAGAGCTTTGTTAACTTCCAGTTTAATGAACTAAACAATGGCCATTAATAAGACAAAACAACAATAAACTGAAATTATACACAATTTATTAAATCAGTTTGCCAGCTCCAGGTAGGCTACACAAGTGGCACAAATTGATTTGCAATGACTATAGTAATCTAAAATGGCATATAAATTAATAGGCTACTTCTAGCATGCTAATATGCTTTATGGAAAAAGGCTTGGAAAATAAAATAGTTGTCTCTATAATGACAAATAGCCTACCTACAACTGACAAAAAGTTATCACAACATGTGCACTTGCTACTCTGTCTCCTCTCCAGTGGCGATGTTAGCATGTAAATCTTGGTGGGGTAAACCCCCCCAAAATTTTGGGATGCATGCCAGCAAAGCCACTACACAACACAACACTAAACAATACATTGATTTCCCTATAACAGTGACAAACGGTGCCCACAAACTGTTAAGACCTAACAGCAGTCCCAACACCTTACCACTGCTACACCTGGCTATCAGCGGAGCCTTGTCTGACAGCGAAACAGTTAGTTCAGCTTAATTTACTGCCTTTAAAAAAACATAGCTGATATGGCTGACTGGCTTAAACAAATGTGGTTTCTACTGACAATTGAGATGTACAAACTATGGCATAAGGGGACGACAAGCAGATAAGAGGCCATCCGTAATTTCGATTAAGACATTAATGAGCGAGCTAGGACGGCCATAGTCAATATAGCTATTTGTTCAGCACTTTTGAAATATACAGCAACAGAATTAAGAACATGTGCTGTTCTTACAGTATTATCCCTGTACACCAAGTCAGAACTGTGGGATAAATAAAGGGGGCATACTGTATAAGCAGACAATGAAAGCTCTTACAATATTCAATGATTACATTTCTCTAAAACAGGTTATAGGCTACATGTGCACCAGCAAGTCAGAACAGTAAGTGAAATTAAGAGGGGAAAATATACTCCATTTTTGGCTGAGGCACATGGGCTACTAAAGGCTTACTACATAACATACACAGAGTATTACTTTCTTAGCTACAGTATACATATCTCCCTGGCATATTACATCATTTATGCAGCAGCATACAATACATTTTTGGACTCACCTTGTTGTGTTGTACTCACTTGAACAGGAAGATTTCATCAAACTTTGTTATCAAAGTCTGGCATTATCTGGATTTAAGGTGATTTCAAGACAACTGAGAACTCTAAAAAAAAACAAGGCCGAATCATGATGATGTCAGTGATCTTTATTTCGTAGCTCTAGGAAGAGGCCCGAGTTCCCGGCTTACAATTCCGATGACCGTTCAAAATGTATTTTCCCAGTCGGAGCTCGTTTTTTCCTGAACTTCACAGTTGTCTTAATTAAACTAACTGAAGTCAGATTTCCCAGATCCTAATTAACAGTTGTTTTGAGCGTGGCAGAACTCATGCTGGATTGACAGCATGGCTAATGTTGAATGTTTATCATTTTAAGCTTGGAAAAGAGACCCTTAAACATAGACTTGTGACCACACAGCCCTCCACTGAATAGCAGGCTAGTGATTGCTTTGCAATGCTTGCAGTTAGCCACTGATTCCTTCCAAACCACTCATTGTTGAATTTGCGATTTCCAACTTGTTTTGTAATGTTTATGTCCATACGTTTTATCTATAATTTCTCTTCATTATTTTTCTTAATTTGACAAGGATTAAAATGGATTTGCCAATAGATTGTCGATTTGATTCATGATGATGACTTCTAGCTAACATTTTGAAAGTATGATGTTGACATGATCAGTCCAATCAAAGCTACTGTACATATCAAGTGATTTGACATAATTGTATCTGTGGCTAGTGACCTTGAGCCTTCTTGGATGGGAATTTCTAATGTAACTATATGGCAGCAAACAAGGGGCTTGAATTTTTTTGCTCTACCATTAGATTTGGTGGTGACGTAGTGTCCCCATGAGTGACAGAACACTGAGCCAATCACTCTGTATTTTCCGCTGGCTCCCTCACCATCACAGAAAGCACTGAGCTAGGCCTTGCATTTTGGAGCAGCCTTACTCAAGAAAGCAAAAAATAGACCATGTTTGTATGTGGCCTTATTAAATAAATGATTTATTTTTACATTGTTTTGCAAACTAATATGTGACACATATTAATGCCAAAATAACATGCCAAACGCTTTAGCTAAAAATGTGGGGCTCAAAACAGGTGGGGCAGAGCTGAATGACACGTCGCCACTGCTCCTTTCACTCAAGTGACTCAGCCAATAGTGGACTTATGCCACCTGCTGCAGTGTTATCTCAACACACAGACCTATGGGGAGTGATCCAGGCCAGAATTCAGCCCAGGCTGACTGACATGACGTGATACCAATGCCTTACTAACGTCTGAGGGACGTCTGCGTGTTAATAAAATTATGCTGTCTCCTACCATTGAACGTGAAACTAACATGTCTGACAGGTCATAAGGTGCATACTTTATATTTATATGAATTGAATCTCAACCATAAATGTTAGAAACATACAGTGTTTCCCGTGAAAGCCAACGTTCTGATGTAGCCACATTGAGCTATGCGTATTTCCTGTTATCACAAGCACAATCTCAAAAAGGCTCCTGAGTGGCGCAGCGGTCTAAAGCACTGCATCTCAGTGCTAGAGGCGTCACTACAGACACCCTGGTTTGAATCCAGGCTGTATCACAACCGGCTATGATTGGGAGTCCCATAGGGCGGCGCACAATTGGCCCAGCGTCATCCGGGTTTGGCCGGTGTTGGCGTCATTGTAAATAATAATTTGTTCTTAACTGACTTGCCTAGTTCAATAAAGGTTCAAGAAAAAAAAAGATGATGTCTAATCTATAGGCAATCTGGCTTTCCCTCAACACCTCATGGGATGGTATCTTATCTCGCTGCATACAGATCTAAACATTGTTAGCCAATCACAGACTGTGTTGTTACCAGTTCCTAGTAGCCTACTTCAAGCAACTAATAGTAGTTGTTTCTGTGACTTTCAGTGGAATAGACAAGTTCATAGGATTTCCCAGAGGGTCCATGTTATTCAGAATCCTTGGGATGTCTCTACCTCAATCAAGTAAAAATGTAAAAGGGTTAAGTTTAGTGTTAGGTTATGGTTTAGGGTTTAGGGTAGATTCCAAAGGAATCTAGATATGAGCGACCATTCATAAGAGTGCGAGAGGGTCATGGTATTTGAAAGCTTGGCGGCGACACAGACATGATTTATTTTTATTTTTTTACAAGCGTTAGAAGCGATTTTCTAGAATGACCAAGATGTCCTTAATCTGATTGAGGATTAAGTATATTTAAATTGTGTTATCGTTAGGAAATATTTAGGCCTACTGTGTTGATAAGGACATTTTGGTTTATTTGAAAATAATAACTTTTTGAGGAGTTGATAACGTATTGTTGATGGCACATAGGCAATAATATTTACTGTGGCGATAGGGTAGTAGGCTAGTGTACAATAATAACGTAATTTGATGTGGGTGAAGTTGTAGCGGGAGTTGTAGCGATGAGACAAGACAGTAATTACTAACAATTGGATACCACGAAATTGGGGAGAAAAAGTGGGTAAAAAATAAATTTAAAATAACGCCATTGAATGTGCTACAGTATTATTTATTTCATTGATGAATTCAATTGTAAATGGGGATGGGTAGGTTACTCAATTTAGTGAATACTGAATGTCTTTGGCTTTTCAGCTGTTGAACTATGGCAATGTCGAACTAATTGATAAATCTATCTTTATTTTAGTCAAGATGTAATGAACCAGAGCAACTAATCAGCTTCACTGCAGCTGTTCAACCTACCACCCCCACTGCTCTCCCTCCACAAGCAACCACATCCTCTTCTCCTGTTCAACTAATTTGCCGCCACACTGAAAAGGACTGTACTGTGTCTGTACCCTGTCTGTGTCTGTGCTCATCTCAGTGCAACATGATCCACCCAAGGCCTCAGCTGAATGCCTAAATTGTGAGAAATGTAGTGTGTGTGTGGAGTTCCAAGAAAATAAGTGTGTGATGTGCCCCTGTGTCAATGTTGAAATGCCATAAATGTGTATGAAAATAATGACCCCTTGGGATCTAAAATGAGGGTGGAGTGCCCTCTTGTGTCTCCTTTTTGTCCGTTTGAGGATGATACAGTCACCCCTGGTGGAGGATCTTGGAACATGGCTATTTAAGTCAGCAGAGGTTGACAAAAACGTTCAAGGGATTGGTGCTATGTTGGGTGATATCTTGAATACCAGACAGGTGTTGGGGTACAGAATGAAATGGGGTAAACTGAACAGGTTGAACTTGTTGAGCACACTTCAAAAAAGGGGTTCTAACAGGGTTCTTTGGCTGTCACCAAAGGAGAACCTCTTTGGGTTCCACATAGAACCCTCTGTGGAATGGAACCTTGGCACTGAAGGCGTTCTACCTGTAACAAAAAAGGGTTCTTTAGTGTTCTCATATGGGGACCGAAGAATAATCATTTTAGATTCTAGATACCACTTTTTTTCTATGAGTGTAGGACTATATGGTGGTGCTTCAGTTGTTTTCTGTAAAAAATAAAATAATAAAATGGTTAATTGGGGTGCTGAGTTAAGATAATCAGAAATACTATGAAACATCCCCACTTTTAGCACACATTTGCAAGCAGGCAAAGTAGACTACTCATATACGTGCTGAGGCATGAGAGATCACTCAACGTTGACAGGACCACCAAAAAAAAAAAATACATGCTCACATGCAAACAAAAGGCGATAAAGAAATTGACAAAACATTGAAGAAATTGACAACATTCGTAAATGTTATGAGATAAAACAAAACTTGTTGATCAAGTGTAGCAGCTTGAATTGCATGAACAGAAATGACCGTAAATCAACATCGTAGATTATAAAAGACTGGAGTTAACTTTGAACCTTTACTGCTGGTGATATAGATAACGGGGAATTGATCAACATGAACAAACAAAGGGTAGCCTAAATAATTCACACGATGACACAATAAATACGCACATTTGTCGGGAGACAGAAACATGCCTTTGGTGCGTCTTCACCACACACCCATTCCCTCCCATTTTTTTTATTACACTCAATACATAGCCTAATATTTACAAGGAATAGGCCTAGGGGTAACCTTAACGTTGTGAGGTATAAAGCAATAGTCGTTTGTGGAAAACAAATGAAACATCAAATGGCCCATGCAGGAGCATCTATTTTTATTTTTACAGATGCCTGTTTAATTATAAAAAGCAGAAGATAGTACATATCATTAATCATAATGGTCAAGCTATGCACACTAATCGGAAAACATTCTAACCTTATTAATAGGACTACATTTAGCCTAATTGGGAACACAGGGCTGAGGGGAGAAGTCAAAGGATCCTAGTCAGGCTATCGTTAGTCAAATCCGGATTAAATATAGGCCCTCGTGTGTATCAAATCTGTGGGCTAAAATGACAAAAATATAGCTGAAATATTCAGGCTTTATCATGATCTGTGATCAAAGTAGTCTTGGATGTTTTTGGTTCCGTTTAAACTAAGGTTATGCGTAAGAACGCAACTGTACTCAAATGAATAGCCTGATTCAATACGAGTATCCTAAAAAAGAATGTGCTCGAATACTCATACCTACTATTTGTGACGTAAATTGAGTATGTAGTGTATTTATTGGTCATAGTATGGCTATATTAAGTATGCCAAAAGTTCCCGGAAATCATACTAAATTCTCCAAGGTAAGAAGAAAACACGCAGTGGACACTATTTCCGTGCTTTTATGGCCCATAATGCAAATCTTCAGAAAATGAACGTGGTTTCACAACGTTTTCAGATTGGAACAAAATATGCAGCCGAAGTTCGACGAGGGCAGATAAACATTCATTGCTTTAACTAATTATGACAAATGTTAAGAAAATGTTGAGCAATGTAATAAAGTAATGTTGGCTGAAAATGGGTTAGCTACGCTATCTTTACGAACCGCATAGCATTACAGCAGTATGTACCGCCTGTAAATTAGCTAGTTACCTATTAATATATCGAACTTGCCAGGCAGTGTTAACTGTGTGCTATCTAACTAATTAACGTTACCCAACGTTTATTGACTTGATTATTCACGTAATTCTTAGCTAAGTGGTATAGTCGTTGTGCGTTCTCAATGTACATAGTTAATTCTGTCTATCTACTTCGATTTCAGAGCACTCAATGTGCCAGAGTGCAGAATAACTGATGGATTTGCGTATGCTCCAGACCCGTTGAATATGGCGGGTGTCAGTAAACGTCAGCAAACAAAGCATAATTAAATTGTTGCCAGGAGCACAGTTACAGTCACCAAAGCTCTGGATAACATGAAATCAGCCTAACCAGCTCTGCCAGGGTGAGTAAAATGGTCAGAGTGTTCTCTCATGTGTCTGGCAGTAGCTAGCCAATGTTAGCCAGTTAGCTGGGGGTGCTTGACTGCCTTTGTGAGGTCAGAACGCTGAGATCAAAATCTACTCGGTCAGAGCGTCCAGTGTGCGATCCGAAAGCTTACACTCAGAATTTACTAAATGGACTATCTGACAATGTTTTTGATTTACGAACATCCAGAGCTCACTCTGGCACTCTAGATTGAATTTACGAACACACCCGAAATCGTGAAATGTCTAGCTAGTAATTTGTTACGCAAACAAGCTAGCAAGAGGTTGCTTAGCAACAGCATCGACTTCCGGGTGACAGGCGAAGCGCTAGTACGCTCAACTGAAATGATACCAATGGTTTAGTATACTAAACTTAACTAATAGTATGAATTTAGTATGTTGGTATGGGTATTCGAACACAGCTAATGTGTTTCTGTTAAGATGTTTGGTCTATGAATATACCCATACCGCTTCTGTCTTGTTGCTATAGGCATAGCCACTAATATTCTACATTGCGGAGCATTTAAAACAACATTATCTTACGTGGGATAATGACACTTGCTTTACATTTAAAAGTGAATGTTTTCATAAGCCTATAGGTCAAAACAATTCTGAGTTCCCAGTTGTCTTGTTTGCCGAGTTCAGAGTTGTTTTGAACGCGACAGTAGAGACCTAGCCATATCTTTGTTTAAAGGTGATATGCATATTCTAGCTAAATCGACAAATTCAATTGATTAGATTACTCTGGCAATTAAAAATATATATACAAAATAATGAACTTGTAGACGTTTGTAAGGTGTTCATGGTAAGATATTTAATAATAAACTAAATTGACAATCAAACTAGCACAAGTGTGGCGTGTACATGACGTGAACGCATGATGTACACGTAGATGTTTTTAAGGCGTTCAAGGTGAGATATTTCATAATAGACTTACATGCAAACTGACACGTGATGTGTCAGTGTCACGTGTACGTGATATGAACGTGATGTGAACACGTTAGAAGAAAACTTGTCTCCATTGACAGTCCATGTTAATTCATTGCGGTATCTTATGGCGCTAGGAATAAGTTAGGTGACTTGGTGAGAGGTTTCAGTAGCTTCACTAGGCTGAATTCTGGCCTGAATCACTCCCCATACACACCACTCACTCACACAGCCTGCCTCACACTGCCTGATAGTCAGCAGAAGGTCACAGCTAAATACTGTATATATATTTTTAAGAGAAATGCCATGTTGGCCGCTGTGCAACTTTGAAGTACCCCAA